>NC_090656.1:79882046-79974546 GCF_040937935.1 Hyperolius riggenbachi
TTCAAGATACGTGCATGAAAAAAGGGCACAAGGAAATTTGGGCGCTCAATTTCACCCAGTAGAATATTGATAAAATATACTGATATTCGACATTTTAAAGGTGTAAATTTCAATAGTAAAATATTGGCAAATAATACTGATATTTTACTACAACTTACCTAACACGTTCTCATACAGAACCCTCCTTTACCGACGCCTAAACTTAACCGTCCCGACCCCCATGCCTAATGCTTAAAAACACATTTACCCCATGCCTAACCTTAACCACCACACACACACACACACAACCCTTAAAAACACCCCCCATGCCTAACCTTAACCGCCTGACCCTTAAAAACACCCCCTCCACGCCTAACCTTAGCCGACCCTCTGCCGCCAAACTGCTTCAACTTCGACAATGGTGGGGTGCCACCATAGGTACCATTATAAATAGTGGATAAAGTGTGAAATTGCTTGATAAGTAGCTTGCACCCCGAAGTGTCAGCTATATATCGGCCACCTAAATTTCACACAGCAAGCGCTATTTATAATGGTTCCTATGGCGAGGCCCACATTTCCCATGATATCAAGGAACCAAGATTTACTGTTTTGATTTAAGATACCCAATTTCAGATTAATTATCCTGGTTTCAGCATGAGAAACGTTTCCTACATCTTTATATTGCAGCATATTGATATTTTGTCTGGCTGTTACATCACAAAGCCTTCTCGCCCCAATGCACTTTGGGACTCCAGGTGTTGTTACTGCTCACTTTGGAACACGCATCAAACAAACAGTCCACAGCGGTGTTCCTACCCAGCAGTAAAGATGTCGCCACCTGTGACAAATTTAAGCGTATAAAAAAGAGTGAATAAAGTTTTTACAATGGTTAAACATTGAATAAATAATTTAGAAAGCAATATTGTAAAAATATAAGCAATTTTATTAATTAAGTTATATCCAGTAAAGTATCTGTGTTTGAGACAAGAAGAGACAGAGCGCACTCAGGGGAACAGTACAGCAGTAGATTGGGTGAATTCAGAATAATCTCACCTCTGGAAATTGCTGGCAAACCTGTACAGGAGCAGCCAGGGTGCAGGCTTCTATCCCTCTAGCCAGGGATCAGGCACAAAGCTGGATTCCTCTTTCACTCGGATGGTTGTTGGAGTCAGTGGCGGACACAGCCAGCAGTGGGCCCCTGTGCAAAATTGTAATTGTGGGCCCCCAAATATGGGCGTGGCTACGACCTGCGGCGCGCGAAGCGCGCCGCGGCAAAAATTAGTGCACAGAACCTGCGGCGCTTAGCGCCGCGGCAAAAAAATGGGCGTGGCAATGACCGGATGAGGGCGGAGCTAACTGTAACTTAAAGCGAACCCGGGGTGAGGGTTTATTTCCTTTTAAACAATACTAGTTGCCTGGCGGCCCTGCTGATCTATTTGGCTGCAGTAATAAACTGAATTACACCAGCAAGAAGCATGCAGCTAATCTTCTCAGTTCTGACAATATTGTCAGAAACCCCTGACCTGCTGCATGCTTGTTCAGGGTCTATGGTTGAAAGAATAAGAGGCAGAGGACCAGCACGGCAGCCAGGCAACTGGTATTGCTTAAAAGGAGAGAAATATGGCAGCCTCAATATTATTCTCACCTCAGGTTCCCTTGAAAAGTGCAACGCAAAGACAGTGGGCCCAAGTTTTGGTGACCCTTTCCCCAGAAAATTCACATAATTGTGCAGGTTTTCTCAAGAAAATACACATATATGCCCAGAAAATACGTGCAATCATGTCGGCAGATATGCCCAGAAAATACGTGCAATCATGTCGGCAGATATGCCCAGAAAATATGTGCAATCAAGTCGGCAGATATGCCCAGAAAATACGTGCAATCAAGTCGGCAGATATGCCCAGAAAATACGTGCAATCAAGTCGGCAGATATGCCCAGAAAATACGTGCAAACAAGTCGGCAGATATGCCCAGAAAATACGTGCAAACAAGTCGGCAGATATGCCCAGAAAATACATGCAATCAAGTCGGCAGATATGCCCAGAAAATACGTGCAAACAAGTCGGCAGATATGCCCAGAAAATACGTGCAATCATGTCGGCAGATATGCCCAGAAAATACATGCAATCATGTCGGCAGATTTGCGAAGAAAATACATGCAATCATGTGGCAGACCTGCCCAGAACATACACCTGCTAATATAAATAAAACAAAAACATTTACTCACCTGCAGCAGCAGACCTCCTGTCCCAGCCTCCATCCGGCGCGCAGCTCCCATGGGTGGTTGGGTGGATAGGTAGCCTAGTGGGTGGGTGAGTGGGTGGGTGGGTTGGTAGCCTGGTTGAGTGGGTGGGTTGGTAGCCTGGTGGGTGGGTGGGTAGGTAGCCGGGTGGGTAGGTAGCCTGGTGGGTGGGTGGGTAACTAGCCCGGTAGGTAGGTAGGTAGCCCGGTGGGTGGGTAGGTAGGTAGCCTGGTGGGTGCGTGGGTAGCCGGGTGGGTGGGTAGGTAGCCTGGTGGGTGGGCTGGTAACTAGCCCGGTAGGTAGCCGGGTGGGTGGTTAGGTAGGTAGCCGGGTGGGTGGTTAGGTAGGAAGCCTGGTGGGTGGGTAGCCGGGTGGGTGGGTAGGTAGGTAGCCGGGTGGGTGGTTAGGTAGGTAGCCGGGTGGGTAGGTAGGAAGCCTGGTGGGTGGGTAGGTAGCCGGGTGGGTAGGTAGGTAGCCGGGTGGGTAGGTAGGAAGCCTGGTGGGTGGGTAGGTAGCCTGGTGGGTGGGTAGGTAGGTAGCCTGGTGGGTGGGTAGGTAGCCTGGTGGGTAGGTAGGTAGCCGGGTGGGTAGGTAGGAAGCCTGGTGGGTGGGTAGGTAGCCTGGTGGGTGGGTAGGTAGGTAGCCTGGTGGGTGGGTAGGTAACCTGGTGGGTGGGTTGGTAACTAGCCCGGTAGGTAGCCGGGTGGGTGGTTAGGTAGGTAGCCAGGTGGGTGGTTAGGTAGGTAGCCGGGTGGGTGGTTAGGTAGGTAGCCGGGTAGCCGGGTGGGTGGGTAGGTAGCCTGGTGGGTGGGTTGGTAACTAGCCCGGTAGGTAGCCGGGTGGGTGGTTAGGTAGGTAGCCGGGTGGGTGGTTAGGTAGGTAGCCGGGTAGGTAGGTAGGTAGCCGGGTGGGTAGGTAGCCTGGGTGGGTAGGTAGCCGGGTGGGTGGTTAGGTAGTTGAGTGGGTGGTTAGGTAGGAAGCCTGGTGGGTGGGTAGGTAGCCGGGTGGGTAGGTAGCCGGGTGGGTGGTTAGGTAGTTGGGTGGGTGGTTAGGTAGGAAGCCTGGTGGGTGGGTAGGTAGCCGGGTGGGTAGGTAGGTAGGAAGCCTGGTGGGTGGTTAGGTAGTCGGGTGGGTAGGTAGGTAGGAAGCCTGGTGGGTGGTTAGGTAGTCGGGTGGGTAGGTAGGTAGCCGGGTGGGTAGGTAGCCGGGTGGGTAGCTATCCGGGTGGGGGGCCCGACTCCTATCCTCCCTCCCTCCCTTCCTCACCTCGGGGGGCCCCCTCCCGATATGCGCGGCGGGAGAGTGAGCGGCAAATGCAGGAAGTCTTCAGGGCTCTCCAGGCATCCGCTAGAGGCCCAGCCGCTGAGTCTCCAATATGTCTCCAACTGGAGACATATTGGAGACCAAGCGGCTGGGCCTCTAGCGGATGCCTGGAGAGCCCTTCCTGCATTTGCCGCTCGCTCGCTCTCCCGCCGCGCATATCGGGAGGGGGCCCCCGAGGTGAGGGAGGGAGGGAGGATAGGAGTCGGGGGGCCCCCGGGAATAAAATAATAAAAAAAAAAAAAAATATAAAAAAAAAAAAAAAAAAGCACTTAATGCCATGGGCCCCTGAAGAAAACGGAACTTCAGGGGCCCTCGTGCGGCGGCACGGCCTGCACGGCCGTATGTCCGCCCCTGGTTGGAGTGGTGGTCTAATTGTAAAGCTGCATTACAATTAGACCACCACCCCAACTGCCCGTGAACTGCCTGTGCAAGACTCATGGAGCAGCTTGGAGCTTTGCTTTTAGATCCCTCACTCCTGGAACTGATGCTTTGAAATCCACCACAATCTGTTTGTGCAACCTCATATAGCGGACTCGCACACAGACAGGGTGTACAACCTCAGAGCCGCTCGCTGCCTGCCAACAACCATCCGAGTGAAAGAGGAATCCAGCTGCCCAATCTACTGCTGTACTGTTCCCCTGAGTGCACTCTGTCTCTTCTTGTCTCAAACACAGATACTTTTGCCACCGAGATGGATACCAAGAGCAGCACCTTTATCCTTCCCCTCTTCCACCCTGCCACACTGATCGCTCCTTCTGTTTGCCGGAAGTAAACCGCCTGCTTCTTTTCCAAATATCCAGTAAAGTGTCTCTTTAAAATATAACTGTACTTATGTGCACAAGTACAGTTACATGTTTTTTTTTAAATAAATCTTTCAGTGGGGAGTAGTTCTTTTTATATCATTTTAGGGGCAACATTAGAAAAAACATAGATTCTTTAAAAAAACATCCTTGGATGGTCGAAGAAGAACCTCCATTTTTGCAACTGGATACACATTTGTAAACTAGTTATTTTTTTTATCATTATTACTACCACTTTGTTGTAAGTGTGTGTTGTGTGCATTGTTCCATTACCTTATATTAGAGCTGCCCAGTCCTAGAGGGCCATATCCATGTGCTCTACTTGATGAGCCACACATTTACTAATTCGGTTCCATCAATTCATTTGAGCTGTACCAAAAATGTTTGAGGACCATCGCTCCCCAAGGACTGGGGTTGGACAGCACTGCCTTATATCAAGGAGTAACAAGAGGCCAGTGTTCTCCCCAGGTTCTTTTAGCTGGGTGCTCCACCCGGCTAGTTTTGGTGAGCACCCAGCTGTCATCGCCTCGCCACCTCCTCTGCTGTACGCAGAGTTATGCAGAGAAGTGCCGGCCCTGCCTTCTCTCACCTCGCCCAACCCAACCGCCTTGTTTTTCATGCCACCCGCCTACTTTCTCCTGCCACCCAGCTACTTTTTTTGCCACCCAGCTGAAAAAAATTCCGGGGAGAACACTGGAGGCCAATGGCTGCCTTTTTGTATTCAACTTGCAGCCATTTGACTATAAACTCTTGTGGCTTTGAAGAAGAACATTTCATCTGCCCAGAAAGAGGAAAGTAAGCACTTGTGAATGAAGGAAAGAAGACATACACAAACACTTCTTTTTGCTAGGCATGCACAATTTATGAACTTGCCCAGTTTAAATATGCTCATCCCCGCCCATGGGTGCCTCCAGTCCAGCATCAGGGAAAAACGATGGGGGAGGGGAGACCAGAGGACCTGGAGGCCAGGGACACCTGTATATGCTGGATATAAGGTAATGCAACACTGGCCAATCCTTAAAGTGTACCTGATGGGGAAAAATATATATCTACACTTCAGAGGCGTAACTAGAAATCACTGGGCCCCCTCTGCAAAACTTTGGATGGGTCCGCTTCCCCCTGCACACTGAATAGGGACTGTCAACAAATCTTTCTCTACAAAACTTTGTATGATTTGTTATCTGTGGCTGAGCAGATGCAGTCATTAGAACAACTGTGCAGAAAGCAGACATTTTTTCTTTCCTTGTCCTTAGTTGTCAGTCTCTAAGGACGGGGCCCCTGTGGCTTCTGCCCCCCTGCAGCTGCATCCCTTGCAGGGTCTATTGTTATGCACCTACACTTGCCTCAATGATCTATAGGCTCTTCAGACCAGTCCAAGCTCCTTATTGCGTCCACCCTCCCCTCCGTGTTGCCACTTGGTTTTTAGCTGTGACAGGGACCAGTTGGAAACCAGCGCAGGTGCAGTCCATTCTATGTGCCCTTGTATATTGTTCACCCCGATGACTGTACACAACAGCCATGGCTGAGAGGGTCCTGGACATGCACAGCTTGGATAGAACCAGAACTGAGCATGCCAAGGACTCTCCCAGAGACAGCTTTAGCACAAAGCAATGTGGGACCGCGTAAAGAGGGGGAATGGGGATGTACAGCGCATGCACCCTGGCGGTTTCAGCAGCATGACGGAGGAAAGCTGGACTCAAGAAGGAGCCTGGGGGGGTCTGAAGAGCCTATAGAACATTGAAATAAGGGTGCAAACACACACATTGGACAATGACAGGCTAGTTTTACCACTTCCAAATTGTATAAGGACTAACAGATATTGGATGCTGTGAATAGATTGTACAGTTAAGATCTCATACTACATAGAGGTGGAAAAATTGGCCAATCATTGACCAATCAAAATTAGATGTGTGAATGCAGCACCCTAAGTATGTTTGAATACATTTCCCTTCTCAGGTTTACTATAAATTAGAACACATGTTTGGGTTCAGGCTGGCTTAAAATTAAATCAGTATATTACGGAATTCAAAAAATGATTATTAAGCATGTATATAGCGCCAATATCCTCCACTGCACTGTACAGTGTATTTTGTCTTGTCACTTAACTGCCCCTCAGAGGGGCTCACGATGGGCAGCACGGTGGCGTAGTGTTTAGTGCTCTCGCCTTGCAGCACTGGGTCCCTGGTTCCAATCCCAGCCAGGGCACTACCTGCAAGAAGTTTGTATGTTCTCCCTGTGTCTGTGGGTTTCCTCCAGGCACTCCGGTTTCCTCCCACATCCCAAAAACATACAGATAAGTTAATTGGCTCCCACCTAAAATTGGCCCTAGACTACACTACATGATATAGACATATGACAATGGTAGGGATTAGATTGTGAGCTCCTGTGAGGGACAGTTAGTGACAAGACAATATATATATATATATATATATATATATATACTGTACAGCGCTACGTAAGATATTGGCGCTATATTAATAATAATCTTATCCCTGCCATAGTCGTATGTATTGTGTATTGGAAACATAGTAGTTTAGGGCCAATTCAGGAGGAAGCAAATTAAATTATCTGTATGTTTTTGGGCTGTAGGAGGAAACTGGAGTGTCTGAAGGAAACCCAAGCAGACACGGGAAGGACATACAGATGTGCAGATAGTGCCCTGGCTGAGATTTGAACTGGGGACCAAGCGCTGCAAGGCGAATGTGCTGCTTTCATACACTTAAAGAGAACCTAAAGCGAGAGCTACTGTATATGGAGGCTGCCATTTTTTTTCTTTTTAAATGATACCAGTTGCCTGACTGTCTTATGCTGGGGATACATGGTATGTTTCTGTACCGTGTATCGACCAGCTGATCCGGCCAGCTGATAATATTCAGCTGGCCCGATCATCCCGCTCGACCCCCGCCCGCTCGATTCCCGCCGGCGGACAATGGCAGGGAATCGAGTGGTAATAAGGAAGCGCCGGCGGGGATGAGCGGCAATCGATCCGGCGATGCGCCGCTGGCTCGATCCGGCGCAATAAACGAGCCGTGTATGCACAGCATATCTCTCATCCTCTGCCTCTAATACTTTCACCCATAGACCCTGAACAAGCATGCAGCAGATCAGATGCTTCTGACATTATTGTCAGATCTGACTAGATTAGCTGCATGCTTGTTTCTGCTTTGATTCAGACACTACTGCAGCCAAATAGATCAGCAGGGCTGCCAGGCAACTGGTGTTGTTTAAAAGGAAATAAATATGTCAGCCTCCATATAATTCTAGCTTCAGGTTCCCTTTAAAAGCCAGTTCTGCAATATATTGGTGTTAGTACAAATAAAAACGGCATAGAATAATATGTCTCAGCCTTTCTTTTGATGCTACAAGTTCACTCCTTTGGCTCGATCCATCCAGGTTGCTCTACTCAGAAACACTCTATCCAGCCTATCTTTGCCAGGGTTATAATTGGACCAATAACATTGAAGAGCGAGGATCTTTGCTTTAGGCTACCTCCCCGAGCAGCGCAATTATACCGGCAATTGCCATGCCTAGCAGCGTAGCGAAAAGGTGCACATTCCAGACAGAAGTGATGTCTTGCTAGAATTGCATATTAGGCCACATCACAACATGAAATCTTGTTTTAGTTATGAATATCATTTCCATTCTGTGGTTTCTTCCCAGCCAGGGATATAAATGAATGCAGGAGACTTGCTGTGTTAAAGAAAGGCAGAGAAATCCCCAATACACAGCCAGGCTTTGAGGATATGAAAGGAAGCAGCGTTTGATTGATTAAATAGACTCAGTCCCCTGATTGATGGAACGCTGTATTATTGGGCATGCAGTATTTATTAAGAGTATTCTGTGCTGGCTTCATGGGCAGTGATAGACATCTTTGCCATCCTGCAGGCTTCCCGCACAAATCTGGGTCACTCCACCTCTTGTCGAAAAATCCAGTAAGCTTTTAATAGTGTTTGTGCTATCACCGAAGAGTATACAAATGAAATGATGGATTTTCCTGTGCCGCTTAGCCCGTCTCCCTGCACTCAGCCAATGATGCCTCTGTGCTTTCATTTAGAGAGCCTTTTATTCACAACGCTGCTGTAAATCTGTTGCTGAATTATAATATTTAGTGAAAGGGGAATGTTTGTATGACAGAGATAGTCAAGCCATTCTGGAATCAACAAGGCCAATGAACTTTCCATGGAGTCAATAAAAAAAGTAAAACATAAGAAAGATAAAGAAATGATTGGTTTTCACCATGTCATTTTTTCATATTGTTTGATCCACAATCAGCCTGGCAGTTTGATCCACTGGCAGACATGAACAAAACAAACAAGACCAACTGCCATTATCTATAACCACTCCCACTAACTATGCAATAAGCTTGTTAGGTTGTTTTTTTTATAGATATACATATGCACAGACAGAGATACTGGTTGCTTGGCAGATGGAAACAGTCGTTATTTCCCACAATGCATAAAAGGCTCACATACAGGAAACTATCAGGACCTGGGTCCTGACATCATGCTGTGGGAGGGGTTTCACCAGAATATCAGCCAGACAGACCCCCCTGATGATCTATTCGGGAAAAGATTTCTTATGGGAAAGGGGGTGTCAGCTAATGACTGGGATGAGGTTCAATCTTTGGTTGAAGTTCCTCTTTAAAGTAGAATCTTAGTAGAAGCATGGAAGTGCTTACATTTGAAATGGGCAGCATGTGACGTCCTCTGCAGTACCCTAGCGTGCAATATTAATTGTGGCTATGGTGCGCTGGGGTGCATAGATTAGGCGCAACTGGGTAATAAGTGCAATGCGACTTCGCAAGCGACAGTGCAACTGCATTACAGTTGGCAAGTGGTAGCACAAAAGTAAGACAATTGGCAAGCAGACACCACAGATCAGTAAGTAAAGTTAGTGTTCTGTGTAGGGGTAGGAAGGTTACTGTTAGATCTAACAGCAGTATGGTTAGTATTAGGTCTAGCGGCACTGAGGTTAGTGTTAGGTCTAGCAGCACTGAGGTTAGTGTTAGATCTAACAGCAGTGTGGTTAGTATTAGGTCTAGCGGCACTGAGGTTAGTGTTAGGTCTATCGGCAGTGTGGTAAGTGTTAGGTCTAGCAGCACTGAGTTTAGTGTTAGGTCTAGTGGCACTGAGGTTAGTGTTAGGCCTATTGACAGTGTGGTTAGTGTTAGATCTAGCAGCAGTGTAGTTAGTGTTAGGTCAAGCGTCAGTGTAGCTAGTGTTAGGTCTAGCGGCACTAAAGTTCGTGTTAGGTCTAGCAGCACTAAAGGTTAGTTTTAGGTCTAGCAGCAGTGTGGTTAGTGTTAGGTGTAGTGGCACTAAAGTTAGTGTTAGGTCTAGTGGCAGTGTGGTTAGTGTTAGATGTAGTGGCACTAAAGTTAGTGTTAGGTCTAGTGGCAGTGTGGTTAGTGTTAGATTTAGCGGCGCTGAGGTTAGTGTTAGGTCTAGCGGCAGTGTGGTTAGTGTTAGATTTAGTGGCGCTGAGGTTAGTGTTAGGTCTAGCGGCAGTGTGGTTAGTGTTAGATGTAGTGGCGCTGAGGTAAGTGTTAGGACTAGTGGCAGTGTGGTTGGTGTTAAATGTAGCAGCAGTGTGGTTAGTGTTAGGTATAACGGCACTGAGGTTAGTGTTAAGTCTAGAAGCAGTGTGGTTAGTGTTAAAGAGAAACTCCAACCAAGAATTGAACTTTATCCCAATCAGTAGCTGATACCCCATTTTACATGAGAAATATATTGCTTTTCACAAACAGACCATCAGGGGGTGCTGTATGACTGATTTTGTGCTGAAACACCTCCCACAAGAAGCTCTGGGACCGCGGTACTTTTGGCAGTTTGTTACAATGTAACAAGGTTCACAGACAGGAATTAGCTGTTTACAGCTGTCTCTAACAGCCCAAACAGTTAGCAGCAGCTACATAACCTGCCCACAGTAAAAATGTCACCATGTAATAAATGTCAGAATGTAAATCGGGGAGAGGAAAGATTTTACTATGAGAAAACACTGACTAAATCATTTATACATAATTATTGTAAAAAAAAAGCACTTTTTTATTACATTATTTTCACTGGAGTTCCTCTTTAAGTCTAGTGGCACTGAGATTAGTGTTAGGTCTAGCAGCAGTGTGGTTAGTGTTAGGTCTAGCAGCAGTGTGGTTAGTGTTAGGTCCAGTGGCACTAAAGTTAGTGTTAGGTCTATCGGCAGTGTGGGTAGTGTTAGGTCTAATGGCAGTGTGGTTAGTGTGTTAGGTCTAACGGCATTGTGGTTAGTGTTAGGTCTAGCGGCAGTGTGGTTAGTGTTAGGTCTAGTGGCACTGAGGTTAGTGTTAGTTCAAGTGGCAGTGTGATTAGTGTTAGGTCTAGCGGCACTGAAGTTAGTGTTAGTTCTAGTGTTAGTTCTAGCAGCACTGAAGTTAGTGTTAGGTCAAGCGGCAATGTGGTTCGTGGAAACTAGTGTTAAGTCTAGTGGCAGTGTGGTTAGTGTTAGGTGTAGCGGAAGTGTGGTTAGTGTTAGGTGTAGCGGAAGTGTGGTTAGTGTTAGGTGTAGTGACACTGAGCTTAGTATAAGGTCAAGCGACATTGTAGCTAGTGTTAGGTCTAGTGGCACTGAGGTTAGTGTTAGGTCTAGCGACACTAAAGTTAGTGTTAGGTCTAGCGGCAGTGTGGTTAATGTTAGGTCTAGCAGCAGTGTGGTTAGTGTTAGATGTAGTGATTTGCGACAATGAGAGTAAAGTTGGGCACAGGGAGGCGCACAATAAATTAGCAGGCACTGAGTCTTACTGCTATACAAATTGCAGGTTTGCATAGCGGGATGACTCGGTGCCCACTATTTTGTGCCCAACTTTATTCACATTGCCGCAAATCATGGCTTTTAGCGCCTAACCTTCCCTGGTGTTGCCTAACCCTTAACCATTGCCCTTGGTGGCGCCTAACCTTCTCCCCCCAAAGACTTGGTGCCCGCAATTTTATGGGGCACCTCCCTGCACCCAAATTTCCTTTCGTTGACTCAAATTGCAGCTTTTATAATGGGAGCCTGATGTACTAAATCTTATCTCAGTCAACCTGGCTCTATTTGGTACATTGCCGATGAGAGGGAAGTTTGTTATCTCCCCTCCCACACTCCTGCTCCTCGCTGATTGGCTGAGGGCAGTGCAGTTCAGTGTGAAGCCGCTGAAATACAATCTATGTTGTGCTCACATACAAAGCAAGCTAGATATGACAGCACAGTTTCTTGGAGAAAAAAAAAAGAGTATGGGAGGAAATTACATCAGGATTGGCTTTAGTCAGAGGCAGTAAAGATGGAAAATGCCTGAAATGTTTTTTTCTCTTTATTTACTGTATAAAATTCACTGACATAAAAACGTGGACAGTACAATACATACGATATGTATGTAGATAAGTATCTACTTATATACTGTATGTGTTTTTTTTCCTGGGATAGTATGGCTGTCCCTGCTGCTTTAACCATTTTCTTTACAGGCGCTTAGAATCTCCTCTTATTGCTTGCAAGGTCAGGGGATGATCTGCTTTCTTTACATCCTGACATTATTTCTGTATCATGGCAGATACGTCACACTGTGTCCAAGGATAGGAGTATCAGATGATGTGAAAATAACATGCATAGGCAAAACAGGACATTGACTGATTTAATCACGTCGTATTGTCTCAGCACATCGATATAATGTATAACAAGATATTCAGTAGAGGATTTATCTTATATTACACCCACATTGAATTACAGGTGGTTTCATTTTCTGAGCACTGAGATATCACATAGCTCTCTAATGCTTTTTCATATCCTTTCATTTATTAAACTATAGTATCTACCATATATGTTAAAGAAACTGTATCTTTAAAAACCTGAAAAAGTATAAGTGACAATGAGGGCTTTGGTGACTGGTGCTCTTTAGTCTCTTAAGTGGCTTTTTAGTGACAAGTGTCAAGTCATTGTTTTCTGTTAGTACAATGGTGTAATGGATAGCACTCCTGTCTTGCACTGCTGGGGTCGGGGGGAGTTGAATACTAGCCAGAGCACTATCTGCATGGCGTTTGTATGTTCTCCTGGGCACTCTGGTCCCGCCCCCCCCCCTCCCCCCACGTTCCAAAAACATACAGATAAGTTAATTGGCTTCTTTCTAAAAAATAAATAAATAAATTGGCTCTAGACTATGATGGCCTATGACTATGGTAGGGATTAGATTGTTAGCCCCTCTGAAGAACAGTTAAAGTGAACCAGAGATGAAGCACCCTCATGTATTTTACCATATATATCAATGGGAATGTTAGAGAAAACACCTACCCTGCTCTCTGTTTCATTTTTAATTGTTCAGCTTGCTTCTTAGCAGCCCTGATAAAATCCCCGACTGAGCATTCAATCTGGCTTTGCTCAGGAATTTTTATAGCTGAGTCTGTGTTCTCTGGTGTCTTTTCAAGCCCAAGCCTGCCCCCTCCTGGCTCTGCTCAGGAATCATTATAGCTGAGTCATTATAGCAACGCCAGACTTAATGCTCAGTCAGGGAATTTATCAGGGCTGTTTAGAAGCAAGCGGAACAGTTAACCATGAAACAGACAGCAGGGTAGGTGTTTTCTCTAATGTTCCCACTGATATATATGGTAAAATACATGAGGGTGCTTTGTCTCTGGTTCACTTTAAGTGACAAAGCTATATACTTCTGTACAGCGCTTCAGAAGATGTTGGCGCTATAAAATACTAAAATAATAATAATCTTCATAAACTTTCCATCCATTTCACATGTATTAGCAAAAGGTTAAACTGGGGTCCTCTTAGTAGCAGTGTGCCCAAATGTTTATTTGATGAGTCTCATAAGAGGCCTCTGTGACTGTTAGCTAATACCCTGCTGGCTGTACTGATGTTTGGTGAGTGATGTTGGGTTGTAGATGACAATAGTAGGATCTAATTTAAACTTTGCCTGTTGTCATCTCAACACAGGAAGCAGGGCCGGATTTAGGCCATGGCCACCTAGGCCATGGCCTAGAGCACCACAGGAGCAAGGGCACCTGTCACTGACCTGGTAGCAGAGGAGACCGTTGTGCTGAGGGTAGCAACTCTTGCGGCTTGACACCCAGTACTTCTGGAGTGGGAACAGGAGCACTAGGGTGTGCAGGAAGCAGGAGTGCTCGCAGGATCCGATGAGGAGCTGAGCAGACGGGAACCGCGGCACTCCCCTGGCCGGAGTCGGGTGGTGCAAGGACTCAACGACCAGCGTGGACAGTAGCAAGGTAAATCCCAGGACAAGCAGGAGTCGGCAACAGAGCGGGTTCTCAGACGGGCGGAGTTCGGCAACAGAGCGGGTAGTCGGAGCAGGCAGAGGTCGGCAACAGAGCGGGTAGTCGGACAGGCAGAGTTCGGCAACAGAGCGGGTAGTCAGGCAGGCAGGGTTCATCAACAGGCGGGCAGTCAGACAAGCCGAGGTCAGGATTCCGGGGTAACACATAGACAGACTATAAGTCACGGCACGGGAGTACACACACTTGCTGCAATACTACAGCAAGGAGGCAATGCACTCTCCAGACTTAAATAGGCCTCCTTGGCGCGCACAGCATGACGCGCCGCGCGCGCCTGCGCACCGCACACCACGCCGCGCGCGCATGCGCAGATGCGCGCACGCACGCGCACGCACGCGCACACGCCCAGACACGCACGCACGCGCGCACGCCCAGACGCGCACGCGCCCGCACGCGCAGCGCCCGCACACGCAAACGCCAGAACAGGAGATACACAGCAGTCATCCTTGTGCACACAACGCCACACAACGCCTACGCCAGCGCCCCCTGACGCCAACGCCTACGCCGTGCAACGCAGCGCACACTGGTGAGCACCGACAGGTCGCCCCGCCGAGACCCACCAGGACGACCGCCAGTATCCGTGCGTACTGGCCGCCTCCTCTGAACAGGTAACTGACCGTGACAATGCCCCCCCTCTAGAGGCAGCCTCCGGATGCCCTTAGTGCCTGGCTTCTCTGGGAAATCCTTATGAAACTGGTTAACCAGATGGGTGGCATGGACGTTGACTGCTGATTCCCAAGAACTCTCTTCAATGCCATATCCCTTCCACTTGATGAGATACTGAATTTGATTGTACCTTCTTCTGGCGTCCAAGATTGCTTCCACCTCATACTCCTCTTCTCCTTCCACTAAGATCGGTGGTGGTGGATTCATTGCTCTACCAGAAAAAGGGTCCATAGTGGTAGGTTTTAGTAATGCCGTATGAAATACAGGATGAATCTTAAGATTATCAGGGAGCTCCAGTTCAAAAGCCACCGGCCCTATCTTCCTTTTGATAGGAAATGGTCCAATGAACTTAGGACCCAGCTTCTTGGAAGGACAGGCCAACTTGAGATTTACAGTAGATAACCAGACTGGATCCCCCACTTTAAAGTCTGGACTGTCTCTTCTGTGACGATCAGCCTTCCTCTTGTAATTTTCCTGAGCTTGAGCCATGGTTTGTTGCAAGGTCAGGTTATTTTCCTGTAACGTCTTGATCAAACTGTCGGAAGCAGGTACTAATGTCTCTGAAAACATGTTTGGCAGAAATGACGGATGGAACCCATAATTTGCGAAAAATGGAGATTGTTGTGTACTTGAATGAATGGAATTGTTATAAGCGAATTCGGCTAATGGCAGGAGTTGGACCCAGTTGTCTTGTGTTGATGATAAGAAACATCTCAAGTACTGTTCTAATGTCTGGTTGGTGCGTTCTGTCTGGCCATTTGACTGTGGGTGATACGCAGATGAGAAGTGTAGCTGAATGTTCAGGGATTTGCACAAGGCTTTCCAAAACCGAGATGTGAACTGTGTCCCCCTGTCCGAGATGATGTCGGCTGGAACCCCATGGAGGCGCACAATTTCTTTAATAAAGACTTCAGCTGTCCTTTGCGCTGAAGGAGTACCTTCCATAGGTAAGAAGTGCGCCATCTTGGACAGACGATCAACAACCACAAAGATGGTATTACAGTTCTCTGATCTTGGCAATTCCACAATAAAATCCATAGAAATGGAGTGCCAGGGTCTGGGTGGTACTGGCAGTGGGTTAAGTAGACCCCAAGGTTTAAACTTTGATCCTTTAAATCGACAGCATACGGGACAGGCGGTTACGTATAACCTGCAATCTCTTTTAAGCTTGGGCCACCAGAATGAGCGTTGCACCAGATCCTGAGTCTTCGTGACACCAAAATGACCTGCCAGTACGTGATCATGACAGGATTCGAGGACTATGTGCCGCAATTCTTCTGGCACAAACATCCTGTTACCGAACCACCACAGGCCCTCCCTTTCTTCCAAAGAATCCTTGATGACTTCTGATGGGCCGGTTGATGCCTGACGGAGCTGGTTAATTAGAGCTGGTTGAATAATCAAGAAGTTCTGATCGGATAAGATTGTATCGGGTGTGCTCAGATTCTCATCTTCTGGAAACATACGGGATAAGGCGTCTGGTTTTGTGTTCTTTGAACCTGGTCTGTAGGTGATGTGGAATGTAAATCGTGAGAAGAAAAGAGCCCACCTGGCCTGCCTTGGATTCAACCTCTTGGCGGTCTTTAGGTATTCGAGGTTCCGGTGATCTGTAAAAATAAGTATAGGCTGGGCTGCACCTTCCAGAAGGTATCTCCACTCCTCTAATGCGACCTTGATAGCCAGTAACTCTCTGTCCCCCACATCGTAATTCCTCTCCGCTTCAGACAGTTTTCTTGAATAGAATGCCACTGGATGTAGCAAAGCCCTGATTCCCTGTCTTTGTGATAGCACTGCCCCCACCGCAGAATCGGATGCGTCCACTTCTAACACAAAGGCCAGTGCCGGGTCCGGATGTCTGAGAACAGGAGCAGATGTGAAATGTTGCTTAAGCTTATCAAATGCCGCCTGAGCCTCTTCATTCCATATGAAGTGACTATTCTGCCGTGTGAGTTGAGTGATGGGAAGAATGATTGCGGAAAAGTTTTTAATAAATCTGCGATAGAAGTTGGCAAATCCCACAAACCTCTGAACTGCCTTTCGGTTAGAAGGAGCTGGCCAGTCCAGGATTGCCTGGATCTTCTGTGGATCCATCGTAAATCCTTCGTTTGAAATGATAAGTCCTAGGAACTGTATGACCTTCTTCTCGAACTCACACTTTTCGGCCTTAACGAACAGATTATGTTGTCTAAGGCGGGACAGTACCTGACAGACCTGATGGCGGTGCTCCTCCAATGAGGCTGAAAATACTAGGATATCGTCTAAATAAACTATTATAAATTGATCGATAAAGTCTCTCAACACGTCGTTTATAAAATACTGAAAGGTCGCCGGGGCGTTGCAGAGCCCAAATGGCATAACCAAATATTCGAAATGTCCATATCGTGACCTGAAGGCAGTTTTCCATTCGTCTCCGGCTCTTATTCTAACCAAATTATATGCTCCCCTTAAATCCAATTTAGAAAAAATTCTGGCTTCACGGAGCTTCTGGAAAAGTTCTGGAACCAGAGGTAGTGGGTAACGATTTTTGATAGTCACTTTATTAAGCTCCCGATAGTCTATGCAGGGTCTTAGTGTTTTGTCTTTCTTTTGAACAAAAAAGATTCCTGCTCCTGCTGGAGAGATGGAGGGCCTGATAAATCCTTTTTTAAGGTTCTCTTCAATATAAAGTTTAAGTGTTTCTTGTTCCGGGTCGGATAGGGGAAACATACGCCCAAACGGAATCCTGGATCCTGGAACTAAGTCAATCGGGCAATCATACGGTCGATGAGGGGGTAGACAATCTGCCCTTTTTTTATCAAAGACATCGAGGTATTCATGGTACTGGGATGGCACGATTTCTTGAAGTCTTTCTGACGTACATAACAGCGAGCCAGAAGTGATTGGGTTAGCAGGTAAACAGCAACTTCCACAGTAGACTGAATCAAAAGAGATGACTCCTGAGGACCAATTGATACGTGGGTTGTGTGCCTGAAGCCAGGGTAGTCCTAAGATTACCGGAAACATTGGTGAAGCTAGAAGGTCAAATTTAAGTAATTCATGGTGAGTATCGAGGAGAAAAGTGCTGGTGGGAACTGTTTCCATAGTGACTGGCCCTGAACAGACGGTTGATCCGTCAGCTAAGTGAATGTGAAGTGGTTCTTTGCGGGGCTGCATTGGAAACTGATGATGGGTGGCGAATGAGAGGTCCATGAAACAACTGCAGGCTCCGGAGTCAATGATAGCGGTGGTTCTAATGATTCTTCCTGGGAACTGAAATGAAACAGGAATGGTCAGATGATTGTTAAACTTGGGGAGGCAGCTAGAAGATAGACTTCTAGATGAATAAACCTTACCCATGGGTCGGACCGGGCACATCTTGATCAAGTGACCAGCAGCTCCGCAGTAAAAGCATAGGTTCCCTTGCCTTCTTCTGTTCTTTTCCTCGGCCGATACAGGAGAACGCATAACCCCTAACTGCATTGGTTCCTCCGGATCCATCGTTGTAGTAGGAGCTGCGCCAGAAGAAGAAGGATAAGCAGGAACCCAGAGTGCACGGGAGGAGTTGCCTGCTGCTTTTTCCATTTGTCGCTCCCGTAGCCGACGATCAATCTGGATTGCCAGATCAATCAAGGCATCAAGAGTAGCTGGTATTCCCACCCGAGCCAATTCATCTTTTAAGGTTTCAGATAGTCCAAGGCGGTACTGGTGTTTCAATGCGCCCTCATTCCAGTCTGTATCCGCTGACCATCTGCGGAACTCAGAAGTGTACTCCTCTACTGGTCTTCGACCTTGACGTAATTTACTTAATCCTATTTCGGCTGTGGCCTGTCGCTGTGGGTCATCATATAATACTGCCATGTGGGTGAAAAAGGCTTCTGTTGATGCTAAAGCAGGGTGTTCTTGATCCATCAGCCTGTGAGCCCAAGTCTGAGGATCTCCCTGGAGTAATGAAATAATAAAGCCCACCTTTACCTCCTCATGGGGAAAAGTACGTGGCTGCAGAGAGAAATAAAGCTGGCAGGCATGTTTAAAGGCTTGAAATTTCGATCTGTCTCCAGAAAACCGTTCCGGTATGGGAACTCGTGGTTCAGGGGCTAGTGGAGCAGGTACAGGAGCAAGGTTGCCTGCTGCTGGTGCTTGTGCTTGTGGTGCTACGGCAGGGGCAGGCGCCTGCCTGGGTGCAGCTGCTGCGAGGGTGTCCATGCGGCCTTCCAGCCGTTGGTGGCCTGCTTGGAGCTCCTTCAGGGCATCTGTCAGTGCGGCCATCTGATTACAGAGGGTGGTTAGAACCGTTGCTACCTCAGCGGTCTCCATTGTTGGCTGTAGTATTATGTCACTGACCTGGTAGCAGAGGAGACCGTTGTGCTGAGGGTAGCAACTCTTGCGGCTTGACACCCAGTACTTCTGGAGTGGGAACAGGAGCACTAGGGTGTGCAGGAAGCAGGAGTGCTCGCAGGATCCGATGAGGAGCTGAGCAGACGGGAACCGCGGCACTCCCCTGGCCGGAGTCGGGTGGTGCAAGGACTCAACGACCAGCGTGGACAGTAGCAAGGTAAATCCCAGGACAAGCAGGAGTCGGCAACAGAGCGGGTTCTCAGACGGGCGGAGTTCGGCAACAGAGCGGGTAGTCGGAGCAGGCAGAGGTCGGCAACAGAGCGGGTAGTCGGACAGGCAGAGTTCGGCAACAGAGCGGGTAGTCAGGCAGGCAGGGTTCATCAACAGGCGGGCAGTCAGACAAGCCGAGGTCAGGATTCCGGGGTAACACATAGACAGACTATAAGTCACGGCACGGGAGTACACACACTTGCTGCAATACTACAGCAAGGAGGCAATGCACTCTCCAGACTTAAATAGGCCTCCTTGGCGCGCACAGCATGACGCGCCGCGCGCGCCTGCGCACCGCACACCACGCCGCGCGCGCATGCGCAGATGCGCGCACGCACGCGCACGCACGCGCACACGCCCAGACACGCGCGCACGCGCGCACGCCCAGACGCGCACGCGCCCGCACGCGCAGCGCCCGCACACGCAAACGCCAGAACAGGAGATACACAGCAGTCATCCTTGTGCACACAACGCCACACAACGCCTACGCCAGCGCCCCCTGACGCCAACGCCTACGCCGTGCAACGCAGCGCACACTGGTGAGCACCGACAGGTCGCCCCGCCGAGACCCACCAGGACGACCGCCAGTATCCGTGCGTACTGGCCGCCTCCTCTGAACAGGTAACTGACCGTGACAGCACCAAAGCAGCAGGCTAAACTGGTGCAGCATTTGTAAGCTTACTCTGCTGCTAGCTGCATGTGCAGCAGCCACCTTGCTCTCACGTTTGCATTGTGGCTGGCGGCTATGGACTTGGGAAGCATTGGAGACGGACAGGAAGAGGAAGACAAACAAAAAGACAAATAACAGAGGAAGCTTCTGCACTGGAGACAAGTGGAGAAATGAGTGACACTGATGGCTGCTGAGAGGTGAAGGCGAGCTAGCTACCTATAATGAAAGGGGGATGGGAAAAGGAGGGATTAATAGAGTTATGGAGTTATCTGGCTACCTATACTGGAGGGAAGGGGAGAGGGGTCATCTGGCTACCTATACTGAAGGGGGGCGGCTGGTGACGGTGGCCTTGGGCGGTAAGAGTACAAATCTGGCCCTGACAGGAAGTGCAACCATATTTATTTTTATCAGGAACTTTTGCAGAGGATAGAGATAACCAAACATACTGCAATACCTTCCTCTAACTTAACACATATATGGGTACATGTGGTTATTCAAATTATACGCTGAGTTGTTCATTAAAGTCCATGTTGACTCCCCCACAAAAAAAGATTAATTAGTTAACCACACACCCAGCATTACAACAGTTTAGGTCCTGTGCATAAATAAATAGAAGCAGGTGGTTTTGGCGCCCAGAGCCGAAACTATAGTGTGCGGGGTGCGTAAAGGTAAATCGAGATCCAGCAATTGCCGGACCCCTAATTACATTTCCCCTTGAGTTGCTATGACTCAGAGGGGGGATAGAATCTAGTGCTGCCAGGGATTTGAGCCCAGCACACCAGCAGCATACAAATACATATGCAAATAAATCGCTGTTTTGCTTTTATGGCCACTTCTTGCTTACACAAAAGCAAGGAATTGAATCTTTCCTTGAACATTGATAGAACTGATAGTAAACTGACTCTTTCTGACATTTACAGAAACTGTTTTACTGAAAGGTAGAGATGGGCCGAACGGTTCGCCTGCGAACGGTTCCAGGCGAAATTTAGGTGGTTCGCGTTCGCCGGCGAACTTTTGCGGAAGTTCAATTCGCCCCATAATGCTCTATTGAGCAGAACTTTGACCCTCTACATCACAGTCAGCAGGCACATTGTCACAAATCAGACTGCACTCACTCTTGGAGCCCCACCTCCCCCCCCTCTTATAAAAGGCAAGGTTCTGCAGTCGTTTTACTCACTTGTCTGCCTGCAGTAATTAGTTAAGGGACAGCTGCTGACAGACTCTGCTAGGGAGAGTTTACTTAGGATCTTGTAGGTTTGTTCCTAGTTGATTGTTATTCCTTATACTCTCTCTTCCTCCCTCACTTCCTTCTCCCTCCTCCCGGAGAGAGGAAGGTCTCATCTTCCAGGGAATTGTAGTATTTCAAAAGCCAGCTTACATTCCATGGCTGGGAATTGAACCCAGGTCTCAGTGTGCGGTAGGTAACTTATTTAGCCACTATACCACCAACCTCACTACATGCTGAAGCCAGCCTAGCATGTACCATTATGATCAATCCAAGAGAAAAATTAGCTTGCTTAATCCACTGAATTGTACTATATCAAAAGCCAGCTTACATATCGTGGCTGGGAATTGAACCCAGGCTGGGCTGGGAATTGAACCCAGGTCTCAGTGTACGGTAGGTAACTCATTTAACCACTATACCACCAACCACACTACATGCTGAAGCCAGCCTAGCTTGTACCATTATGATCAATCCAAGAGAAAAATTTGCTTGCTTAATCCACGGAATTGTACTATACCAAAAGACAGCTTACATACCGTGGCTGGGAATTGAACCCAGGCTGGGTTTTTCTATCATTTTTCCAGTCAGCAGAAATTTTTTAAAATTTTGAAGTTCGCCTCCCCATTGAAGTGTATTGTGGTTCGCGAAAGTTCGCGCGAACCGAACCTTCTGCAAAAGTTCGCGAACAGTGTTCGCGAACCAAAAATCGGAGGTTCGGCCCATCTCTACTGAAAGGCTGAGGTGACTGAAAAGCACAGCAGGCTGCGGTGCAGCATAGCAAACGTGCAAACGCTAGTAACTTATTAAGCCTCCTTCCTGCAAATAAGGAGTGCTCCTCTCCTCCCGCCCTGAGCCCCTTTGGGTCCAATCACTTTAAATGAGGTGGTCCCTGCACTCTGATTGGCCCAATAGGCTGCTTGTAAAGTTACAGGCAGCCTATTGGGCCAATAAGAGTGCGGGGATCATGTCCTTTAAAGTGATTGGACCCAAATGAGCTCAGAGTGGGAGGAGAGGAGCGCTCCTTATTTGCAGAGAGGCGGTGTAAGTTACTATCTCTCGCTATGCTGTACTAACCGCAGCACAGCGTGCGCTCCTGTGGTTATGCGCACTACTCGGACAATAGTGCGCGTAGCGTGCAGCCCATTACATTTAAGGCAAGCTGTGGAAATAGCGCGAGTAATAGAAGGTTACTCCTGCTATTTCCTTTAGCTGAAGCCAGTTGTGTGCCGTCTCCGTTTGTATCTCTAGTGAAGAGGACCTGTCCACTGCCGGAAAGAGGAACAGTACCCTGCATACATTGTGTTTGTGTGTGTGTGTGTGTGTGTGTGTGGGGAGGGGGGGTTGAGGGGCGGAAACTATGAAATTCCATAGTCCACAGATTCACACAAGCTGGGGGGCGGGGGGGGGGGGGGGAGTTGGGGGCGGCATGGTCAAGTTACACCCCTAGATCTGTGCTAAACTGGCTCTGAACACTCATAATGAGCCCTCCATGTGCTGATGACATCTGCAAACACTGATGACTGCAGCAGATGCCTCAGTTATGCAATATATACAGTAGCAGTAGATAAGGCTGTATTTTAGAAGAGAAGACCGTAATTTAAGAACATTGCATTATTGACTTATTGACCAGTCTTATTTTAAGCTGTTTTATGCATGCTTACCATAACTAATACTTTAATTCATAAAGGTGTACTTGAAAAACGGATTATAAGGGTTAGTTTGTGCTGCTGCTTGGCATGCATCAATGTCTCAATCAGACCGCAGCAAGGCAGGACACAATCACATCCACTTCCTGTCTAGAGTTGTTAGTTTACCACAGCATGGCTTTGCCAGTGGCAAACTTCCATTCCATAATGTGCGTATGACCTCTGACCTGAAGTCAACTGGCCATTAGGGATTAAGTTTGTTGGGCTGACCAGGTTCACAAATTCACATTCCTTTTGTGACAAGCAGCAGGTTTGCAAACACCAGTAATCAGCTGATTTAGGGCCTGAGCCCACTAACGCAGTTGTGTGCAGTTGTGTCAATGTTACAGATGCTGAAAAGCAGACAGAAGCACGTTAGTGGGCTCAGGCCCTTAAAGGGGCACTATGGTGAAAAATTGTAAAATTTAAAATATGTGCAAACATAAACAAATAAGACAGGTGACAGGCTTTGGACTAGTCCATATCTTCATAGGGGATTCTCAGCAAGGCTTTTATGCTTTATAAAGATATTCCCTAAAAAGGATTTAAACAATGATGCCGGCCAGCTTCTCTGCTCGCTACACAGTTTTTTGTCAGTTGGACAGAGCAACTGCCATTCACTAAGTGCTTTTGAAAATATATAAATCCCTGAGAATCCCCTATGAAGAGATGGACTAGTCCAAAACCTGTCACTTCTGTCAGATTTCTACTACCTACTGCAAGTGACAGCAACATAGGAGAAAAGTAATTTATGGCTCATTTTACTCTGAAAAAGATGTACTTATTTGTATATGTTTGCACATAATTTAAATGGTAAAATTTTTCGCCACAGTGGCCCTTTAAGGTCAGAGGTCATGCTGTGCATTATGGGATGGAAGTATGCTGCTGGCGAACCCATGCTATGGCAAACTACCATCTCTATGGCCCAGTGCACACCAAAAACCTCTAGCAGATCTGCAAAACACTAGAGGTTTTTGAAGCAGATTTCAGAGCGATTCTAGGCATGTTTTCTAAACATGCCTAGTGTTTTTTGGAGCGTTTTAGTGTATCACATTTCAAATATTGTTACAGTAAAGCTGTTACTGAACAGCTTCTGTAACAAAAACGCCTGGAAAACGGCTCTGATGTAGCGTTTTTCAGAGCGGTTTTCCACTTTGCTATACTTTAACATTGAGGCAGAAACGCCTCAGAAATCTAAAAAATGCTGCAGCCCCCGAGTTTGCGTTTGAGGGAAAAACAAACCGCTCTGGTGTGCACCTTCCCATTCACTTTCATTAGCCAAGCAGTTTCCCCCCTGAAAGCGTTTTAAAAACGCTCCAGAACCGCTCTGGTGTGCACCAGCCCTATTACTGTTATTTTGTAAAAGCTACATATAACTTGCATTCTATTTAATTGCAAGCTAGACCAGGCATGGGCAAACTTGGCCCTCCAGCTGTTAAGGAACTACAAGTCCCACAATGCATTGCAGGAGTCTGACAGCCACAGTCATGACTCATAAAGGCAAATGCATTGTGGGACTTGTAGTTCCGTAACAGCTGGAGGGCCGAGTTTGCCCATGCCTGAGCTAGACACATTAGTATCTCATCCACCATCTCTAGTCCTGGCAGGTATACTAAAAAGTCCTTTATTTGACATCAACTAATCAAGGTACTTTTACACGGATAAATACAAACTGTGCGGCAATAAAAACAAAGCTGTGCAACAACACAGGATTAAGAAGATATTTCTATCTGGAGTTGGGGTTTAATGTTTTGTTTGAAAATTCCCCCAGCTGGTACTCAACATGTTATGAACATCACCAGGGAGCCTACACAGATTGGAATTCACTTCCCGTAACTCCCTCCCAACTCCATTTCCCGATCGCTCAGTCCGGCGTGGAGGAGTGTAAACACTCGGACAAATCCCTTTGAGCCAGAGATCCTTACTTACGGCTACATTTAGGAAAGAGGGTTGCTTGTAAGAACCGGAGAAGTGTATGTTTTCATAGTGATGTATCTGGCTTCTACGAGATTTACACAGGTCTCCCACCGTCTGCTGCTCTCCTGAACAAATCATGCAATGATGCACATCTTCCAGGTCTTCAAACACTCGCTAACTGGAGATGAGCCAGGCTTCCCATGGTTCCTGATTGCATTCACTTTTCCAGGCAACAGAAAAATACATTTTTTTCAACCGTTTGGCTCGCCGCGGGGTATAAACAGTACACTGTTCTGGGCATCAAGGTGCTTACAATGACATGGAAAAGTTGGTAGAAATCATATGTAAAAACAAAGTGTGTACAATGCAATGATTCCAGCACTAAGCAGGTCTCCTGAAAGTGCTTAAAGGAATACCGGGGTGAAAATAAACTGACGAGATAAGCATGTGTATATACAGGGCCGAGCATACAAATAACTAGGCTCAGGGCCGCCTTTAGGGCAGTACAGGTGAAACGCCGATGATGCCGGCTGCTGTATGTCCCCTCTCCCCCTGGCGTGACTGGAGGACATGCGGCAATGCAGGGATAAGGACCACAATGCATTGTGGGTCTTCCCCATAATGCTGTAGCGCTGCCCTTGCATGTGGCCCCGCCCCTTCTAGTATGACAGGTGGAGGAGGCTTGCTACACCAAGAGGCCCCCTCCCTACACCTGCTGGCCACTACAACACACCTATAACTACTGTACCTACCTGCTACCACAAGCTACCTATCAGATTGTGATTTGACATGTGGAGGTACAAGGGAGTAAAGGGGGCCCAGTAGGTTTGCCCAGTATGGGGCCCAGAAAATTCTGACTAGGCTGGTTCCTTTTTTTTCTTTCTATGCCTAAAAGAATGGGATACTGAGCACCTTTTAAAAACACAATTTGCACTTACCTGGGGCTTCCTCCAGCCCACGGTAGGCCACCAGGTCCCCCGGCGTACAACTGGCTCCTCTCCCTGTCCCGCTGGTGACTTTGGCCTAAATTCGCCAGTATGCATCCCCGCCGCACACGCGTCATCACACCGGCTGCTACGCGTCATCATGCTGGCTGGTGTGAGAGTCCTGCGCATGAGCGGTTCTCTACCTCTGTCGGACTATAGCGTAACCCTCAATGATTACCCTCACAGGAAGGAATTACAACCATAAAGCTTTTTCAGAGAAGAGCAGATAAAGAGATAACAAAGGTCAATAGTTAGATAGATTTTAGCTCTGGCATACTTCAAAGAATTGAGCAGAGACAATGAAACACTAAAAGCTTAAAAAGTAGATTTAAACATAAAATAGAACTGGGATATCTCAAAAAGTGAGTTTTAAGAGTAGGAGGATAGATGCAGTTGTTTATTTCATCAGTTTATTTTCACCTCGGTATTCCTTTAGGGCTCGTTTCCACTAGTGCGGTGCGATTCTGTAGCAGAAAACGCATTAAAATTTGCATCTGTTTGAAAGTATGCGAATGTAACCATGTCAATGCCTGTGTGCTTTTACATTGATTTTAAAGGGGAACTGAAGAGAGAGGTATATGGAGGCTGTCATGTTTATTTCCTTTTAATCAGTACCAGTTGCCTGGCAGCCCTGCTGGTCTATTTCTCTGCAGTAGTATCTGATTAAAACCAGAAACAAGCATGCAGCTAGTCTTGTCAGATCTGACTTATAAGTCTGAACCACTGAAACACCTGATCTGCTGCATACTTGTTCAGGGGCTATGGCTAATAGTATTAGAGGCAGAGGATCAGCAGGGCTGCCAGGCAACTGGTATTGTCTAAAAGGAAATAAACATGACAGTCTCCATATACCTCTCTCTTCAGTTCCCCTTTAAGCAAAAACGTACGTGAATTCGCATGGAAAGTTCGCATAGCGAAAACGCAGGCAAATTTCCTATTAAATACATTACAGGCGAATTGCAGATTAGCCTTGCGGTGTGCGGATTCTGATGGCTCTGCTGTGCACATTTTTTCTGCACAATCCACCGCACAGAATTTCTGACAAGTGGAAACAGGCCCATTGATTTATATTGGTTATGCAAATCTGCATGCAGAAAACACATGCAGATCCGCTATATTGGAAACGGGCCCTAAAAGCGTTAGATCTAGTACACTTAAAAGTATTGGCTCTGATCGGACAAGTGATCCAATTTAATGATCCAATTGTAGCAGAACTGGAAGTGAATCCTTCTGACGATCGTTAGGATATAGCCAATGAACAAATGGTTGTTGGACATGGTGGTATGTGTATCGACTGAGCATGCACTGGTCACACTGTGTGTAAGTACAAGTGCCTGATCAATGTGCTGCAGGAGCTTGTTTGGATGGAAGAGCAGGGGTATGTGTGTATGTTGATTCAGCATTCCCATCTGATCACAGTGATTGAGAAATCGATACTTACATGTAATTGTGCTTAAAACAACTTAAATGGGGGCTTTGATCAATATTGCGGTGTATTTGTAATGCTGATTTTAATTCTGTTTTTAAATCCATCCTTATCACTGCTACTGTTTATATTACAGAAATGGTTGCTTTACATTAGGAGCGATAATGAGTCTATAGAGCCATTTTCCCTCTGCCGAAAAAGTGAGCACGGTTCAAAACACTTTATAGAGTTTAGCAGCCTGCAGCTTATTTACTATCAGGCCCCTTGCACACTTGCTGCGGTGTGGAGCGCTGCAGTAATCCTCCCCACTGCAAGGGACATACAAGTCTATGGAGAATTGCACAGTTCATCACGTGCTGCGACCGAAGTATCTAAATCACCGCAATGCTGTCGCAAAGGCTGCAGTAGTACATTACTGCATGAACCATTCTTACCGCATGGATCATGGAGTAATGCACGTCAATGGGCGATGCAGGCAGTATGCACAACGGGAACGGCATGCAAGTGTGGACCAATGGAAATCCCAGTGACCTTCTCCCTACACATTTCGCAGCATAGGGAGCCTCTGATAGGAGCTGCCCAGTGTCTGCTTTAAGTAACTTCAGTATAGATTTGGCGGCTGAATCTATACTGAAGTTACTTAAAGAGAATTTGTACTCTAATATTCTTACACTAAAAAGCATACCATTCTATTCCTTATTTTCTCCTGTGCCCCTCTGTGCTGTTTCTGCCACTCCCTGCTGCAATCCTGGCTTGTAATTAACAGTTTTATGCAGTGTTTACAAACAAACTAACCAGCTTGTGATAGGCTCACATAAACAGAGTGTGTGAGTCATACAGAGTGTGCAGGGGGCCTGCAGAGGGTGTGTATCGCTTCTATCCAATCACAAGCAGCCCTGCACATTCCACACATTCAAGCCTTAGCCCGACAGACATGACAGAGGAAAGGAGATACGATTTATTACAGAAACAGTGCAATTAGGAAAGGCTGCAGTAAGCCAGAGCACATTAGAACAGGCATAGGAACTTATAGGATAGAAGAACTAAGGCTGAAAAATTTGTTACAGAGTCTCTTTAAAGCAGACACTGGGCAGCTCCTATCAAAGGCTCCCTATGCTGGATGGCTTTTTTTCATTTGGCACTGTTATTGGCTTGATGAAGTGGCCTCAGACCCGTGAAACACGTTTCCTGTGCTTATTAAAAATCTTTTTTTACACAAAGATTTTGTAATTGAGGTAAGCCACCTCATTTTCTTTGTTTTACCTATTTTTAACAGTTTTTATAACACCAGGGCGCCTCTTCCACATTTGTGCTTATACACCACCAACATAGTCTGTTGGAGGGGTCTAGACAGACCACAAGTGGTGTCGACCACAGTGGACATCTGCAATTTTACCTTGGAGAGCGACCGCATCCAGGTCCATTTTGGTCCACCCCGAGTGGAGTCGGGTTCATTGTCGCCACCTGCTTCCTGTGGTCGGTTGCCCCCTGCAACCCGCCTTTGTGAGTAGAACATCTATTTCCCCTAATGACCATTTCTGCTTCCTAAACATACTGCACTACTGGGCTCCCGTTTTTTGTTCCCTGTAAATTTTTCTATGGTGTCATGACACGCCCATCGCTTCACTCCTTGTTATTGGCTACTACTACATAAAAGGAAAACTACTTATGTACTCGGCAATCAAAACAGGACCTTCGAAGAATGTAATGTGGGTTTGTGCTGAACTTTTCTTAAGGAGGAAGAAAAAAATCATGATTTGTGGTTCAGGGCCGATCTGACAGCAAGTGAACTAGAATTTATGACTATAATATTTGATATTGACAAATCCACCATAGGGAACCCTGCGGGAGTGTCACATCTGAACATCACCAGCGGGTGTTTCTATGACGACCAAAGGTTAAGATCTTCTCAGTGTCGGGAGAAATAAGAGATGCACTGATAGAACTTATAAATAGTTCCATGTGATTGGTAAGCTATATTTAATACATCAATCATGTTACCCTAGGAAGAAGCTCGGAGAAATTTCACATTCAGAAACAGATTTGTAAGATGTGATGTTAGATGGGAAAAAATTGAATTTGTGTAATTTGCAGATTTTTTTTCATGTTATTTTTTTTTTTTCCCTTCCTTACATATACTTTAGTTGTCACGGTGGCTGAGTGACAGCGTTTGTATTTGCTTAGAGGCAAACGTTATATTTTCTGAGGATTTGTTAATAAACAGCAGCAGGATTGTGTTAATAAACGCCAGCAGGGGAATCTGGATTGTATCCTTGGCACAGGCAGCCTATTATGAATTAAAGCCTTACTCAACTACAATAAAAAAAATGACTAGGTTTGGATAGAGTAAAGAAAAAATAGAATTGAGGCCACAATTATTTTATTTTTTTATTCACTTCCTGTTGCTTTTACACAAGACAGGAAGTGAGACTCCCAAAAAGACAGGATGTAAAGGAGGGTCCAGTCAAAAATGGCGCACGGTGATGCCGCAGTTTTTTTGCCGCTTATTGTTATTTAACAATAAGCTATAAGCGTTATTAAACATTATTTAACGTTTAGCTATACATAACACGTTGTAAGTTCTTCTCTGTGTTGCCTGCTGTTAATCTCATTAAAAGAGAACCTCAAAGCTGCCATGTCAAATATCAGCCAGATGACAGAGGCTACAAATAAAAATGCAGGGCTCTGCTACTGCCCTGAAAGTACTTTCTTGCCCTGTGCATGATGCTCCTGGCTGGCAGGCAGTGCCCGATGTCTAGTTGTGCTGGAAGCTTACTGCTGCCTGCGTGACATTCTGGCTCCTGCTGCTGCGCTCTCCTCCTGCCAGCATCATCCCCATGCTGTGCCAACCATCCTCACCCCGGTATCTGCTCTTCCTGGATGGCAGAGGTGGCAGGGCTAACATGTCCACCCATCCACTCCTCACTCCTCCTCGTCCTGCTCACGGTGGGTTAATTAACCTTAAAGACAATAAAATGATAATTAGCAATATGCAGCTTAATAATTGAACCTTTCAATTCGATTTTCATTTGTGCGCCATAATTAAAAATTGATATTGTTAAATAACGTAAAGGTTATGTTTTCAATGCTGCGCCATTTTTAAAAATCAGTGATGTGCGCCAAATTTCTCCGATCCAATGAAGGAAGCTCTCACCAATGGGGACAAAGGCAGCAACAGTGACTTAACAGTGGTACTGACCCATCCATACTTTAAAACTACAACATAGGTTTTGGGTAGAGACCTTATAGTGCAGCTAAGTAGTTCACACCTAATTATTACACCAGTTGACTGTCTTGCATTAGAGGAGACTGTAAATGTAAAAATATAATGTCTGCTCGGCTGCTCGCATGTTTTTCAGCAGATGTCATACTTACAGAACTTGCTGACATCCAAGATATTGTTCTACATCAGACTTGTAGTGATAGAGGACTGCAGGAGGGACAGGACTATGCAGGACCAGATTTGTCGTTAGGTGAAGTAGGCGAATGCCTACAGGCACCACTACTGGAAAGTCTTGACTGATGCTGACTGGTCAGTCCTCTCCCCCACCTTCCACACTCACTCACTCACTTTCTTGTTTGTTTTAGGGGTTCAGGGCGACAAAGTGTTGTGACTTGTCCAAGCCATACAGCATTGTGGTTGGAGGCAGGGATAGGCTGTCACTGTCAGTCTTCCCCCCTTTCTCTGTATTCTGTGGGAGTAAGAGCTTTTCAAAAAAAAAAAAATCCTGAAATTGAGTTTTCATTTAATAGCATACTGAGAAAGTTATTAGAGTTAGGGCCCATTCACACATGGGAATAGGATGAGATGCACACCACTAAGAACCTCTGCCAGCAGCTGTAGGTCACTGAGAAAGAAGCAGGACTTTATAAAATTGTCCTGCAAGTATTAGCAACAGTTATTTTTTTTCCTTAATAAATCTTTTTAGTCATTAAAATACTGATATTTACAACCATTTTATGAAATGCATTTAAATAACTGTTCTTGAGCTCAGTCTTTACAAGAAGCCATGCACAGGTCTGTCTTTCTGGTAGACTCAATCTCTTTGATGACACTTTGTCTAAGATTTTTTTTTTTGTCTGGAGGCCCCCACCCTCCCCTACAAGCTCCCTGGAGTCTAGTGGCCCCCACCATCCCCCTACAGTGTTTAGTGATTTCCCCCTACCTCCCCCATATGGCTTCCATGGTTCCCTTGTGGTCTACAGTGGGCCAAACATAATGCAAAGTGGGGAAACCACTTGAGGGACACATTTAATGGCTCTGAGAGCCAGATTTGGTGCTCGGGCCAGAGCTTGACATGCATAATCTATTCAAAGTGCATCTGATTTTTTTTGGGCCCATGTACCACATGTAAGTGGACATTTTTGGACAAGCTTAGAAAATTAAGATTGCATGGAATATTGGCTCGTTCACAATATGCACTTTGCTGCGAAGTTAACAGTAAAATGAGGTGCTTCCTAGAAATCATTGTCCGGCTCTGTCCTGTTCAGCACACAGTACGACATTTAAATCAATTAAACCGGAAGCAAAAACATTGTATGAGCTATTTAATAAAAATGCCCCAAATGATATGCCCAATGCATATACCATAGTTATATAACATAATGCACATAACATAGTTAATGGATCCACCTTAACTGTATTAAAAATAAGAAAAACAAAAAATATATAGCCAGACATGCATTTATATTTGAAAAAATAATAGATACCTTTTTTAGTGAACTTGACTCTGTGAACTGGACCTTCGCGGAACATGCAGCACCTTGGCAGTCCAGGACACACCCCTCCCTTTAAAGAGAAACTCCAACCAAGAATTGAACTTTATCCTAATCAGTAGCTGATACCCCCTTTTACATGAGAAATATATTGCTTTTCACAAACAGACCATCAGGGGGCGCTGTATCACTGATTTTGTGCTGAAACCCCTCCCACAAGAAGCTCTGGGACCGCGGTACTTTTGGCAGTTTGTTACAATGTAACAAGGTTCACAGACAGGAATTAGCTGTTTACAGCTGTCTCCAACAGCCAAAACAGCTAGCAGCAGCTACATAACCTGCCCACAGTAAAAATGTCACCATGTAATAAATGTCAGAATGTACAGGAGAGGAAAGATTTTACAATGAGCAAACACTGACTAAATCATTTATACATAATTATTGTAAAAATGAAGCACTTTTTTATTGCATTATTTTTACTGGAGTTCCTCTTTAAGAACTGTCAGGTGGGTTTATTAGCCAGGGTACAGCTCCCTCTTAGTGCTGAGAGATGGTAGCAGTAAGCCCTAATGTGATCATCTGACAAAAATAATCAGTACTATTGAAAAAGGTATTTACCATTAAAAAAAATTAAATAAAAAATCAAAGTTTAGGTATCATTTTCTCTTCAAGGTATGTTATTTTTACAGTTTACCTAAATTTAGAAAATTATAATTTGATTTAAAGACAAATTGCATATTTTTTGGATACGTTGATGGCTCAGAATCTTTGGTCACTGAAGGACATCATTTTATATCTACTCTGTGCAAACTGTGTCATCGTGCCTTTTTAGAAAGCACACAGTGACCGATCATGTTACTTATTTACATGGTTACCGTGGCAACTGACTTCCAGGGTTTTAGCGTATGAATCCCTAAGAAGAGTGATAAGAGAGCTGTCTTCCTGCTAGAGGGGTCTGTAAAGCATTGCATGGCCTGATGGCAGAAAGGGAGCTGAATCTCATCTAACGTGTGCAATCAATCCCAGGCGGCATATGAGAAATTCACCTGCTTATACAGGATGAGAATTTGACAGTAACTAAGAAAAAGTGACCATCGTCTCGGCACTGTGAGCTGACCGGATTAATTCAGCAGATATATCATCGCCATAGTACCTGCAGCCACTGTAATGCAGATGTCTGTCCATGATTCCTGGTGGGAGTACGTATTTTTTATGACACACACTGCATCAGGGATGCACATCTGAAGATAAATAGAAATATAAAATGATTCTGCCTCTATATACCCAAAGGAATGGGATATATTGTATATCCATTCTGATAAATATATTGTGTTTCAGTAGGGCAAATCAGGCAGATACCTTTGGTGACAGCAATATCCTTTTGGGGCCAACCAGACCATGCCTTGAAAGGGTTTTTTCGCCTTCCTCTGGATCAACAGAGATATGAGGGTCAGGGCAGTTTCTAGGCTAAATTGCACCCAGGACGAGGGTGTAAAAAAAGGCTTGATTTAGTGGAAGGCAAAGCCTTTAGTATAGGTAGCTAGGTATAGGTGCCTTCAGTATAGGTAGCTAGGTATAGGTGCCTTCAGTATAGGTAGCTAGGTATAGGTGCAGCCAGTATAGGTAGCTAAGTATAAGTGCCTTCAGTATAAGTAGCTAGGCATATATGCCTTCAGCATAGGTAGCTAGGTATATGTGACCCCCCTCCCCCCGTGTAGGTGATGGAGTGGGGAGCCGCGGCCATATTGAGACTTAGCCGTGTGGAAGGGAGCCCAAATTCTCCCTCCCCCCAGGGCTCCCCTCCGTGCTCCCCTTCTTTGCAGAATAAGCGCAGCGGGAAGCCTCATATTAGCAACTCAAATCACCACTTACTTGCCGCTGGTCTCCTGATTAGCAGGAAGTAGTGCGTGTATAAGTGGCTATGCAGACGGAGGAGAGCCCCGGGGAGAGGGAGGGAGAAGTCGGGCTCCCCTCCACGCAGCTGAGTCTCAGTGTGGCTGCAGTTCCCCCCTCCATCACTGCACCCCCCCTCCCTCACATTGCTCAGGGCAGTCACCCACCTGGCCTATCCCTAGAAATGGGGCTGATGAGGGTGCAGGCTCATATTGAACCTTATTTTGTGGTTGAACTTGATGCGTGTATCAAAAAAGGGCGCCTGGAAAAAAGGGCGCAGGGTATAGCCGAAATTTTAAGTTTTAATGCAAAACCATATTTTTCTTTTAAGGAGTTGTAAATGAAAATTTAGTGCTAAATAGGTTAAATAAACGGAAATGAAATGGCAAAATACCATCTATAACAACAAACGAATTCTGAAAAGAAACGTCAAATATCGTCTATAACAGAAACGATATTTACACTTGTATTAAGCATAGCAATGCAATGGTAGGTTTTACAGATATTTTACTGTAATTTTACCAAACTGTAGGCTCACACAGATCTCTCCCTATCCCTATCCCTAACCCTTAGACCCCTTTTTGTTTAAATATATATAATTTAATAAATTGTATATATTACATATATTGTGCTGTAACTATACCTAACCTTACTCTCACACAGAGCCCTCCCTGTACCTATCCCTAACCCCTAAGACCCCCTGGTGGTGCCTAACCCTAAGACCCCCCCTGGTGGTGTCTAACCCTAAGACCCCCCCTGGTGGTGCCTAACCCTAACCACCCCGATTGCGTATATTATACTGTAACTATACCTAACCCTCCCTGTACCTATCCCTAACCCCTAGACCCCCCTGGTAATGCCTAAACCTAACCATCCCCACCGCACAAACACCCTAAACACATATAAACAATAATATATTTAATCCTTAAAATACTTCTCTACAAATAACATGAATACAATAATTTATATATTTGTAATAGAACAAATAGTCTTAAAATAGCCTTAAAATCACGTGTACATTAATATTATAAATAGAGAACAGTATATATAAATATATACAATACAATAGATAGCCTTACAAGCATTAGAAATCTTAAAATAACAGTAACATTAAAAGCGATATTTTAGTAACTATAATCAACTTATTATAAGTGTAAAAACAAAGTTAATACCAAAAGCAATGTATTTCTAATACAATAAGGTTGAAAACAGTATTTACGCATTATACATATGAAAACAAATTTTTAAATGATGAAATACGTGTAAACGAAAATTTAGTTGTTATACTTTTGTAAGCGAAATTTTTAAACTAACTAATAAGTAAAAACTGATATAAGCGAAATTTAAAAACGAAAAAATAAGTATAACACAAACTCAAAACGAACTTGTAAACGATATTTGTTATAAACCTTATCCTGTAAACGAAAACTTTTGTTAACACGATCCCTGTAACCGCTATTTCTCTAGCGCCCTTTTTTCCTGTCGGGCGCCGAATAGCCGATATTTTGCATTGCAGTCTATGGCGGCGCCCTTTTTGTCCACTATCCCTGTGCGCCCTTTTTAACTAGCACCGAACTTGATGGGACGTATATTTTATTCAACCCAAATAATGGGGGCCTCACAGAGCTATTCTCAGCACACTTTTTTTATGGAATTCTTATATACAAGTGCCAGTCCCATAAGAAAGGGGTGAATGGTAATCTTAACACCTAAATGAGTACTGCACATTTGCATAACAATTATATGGCAGGTGTGGTTAATTTGCTAATTAAGCTGTAATTGTTTTAGATTTGAACTGTATTGATCAATGCAACGTTTCTGGAATTCCAGGACAATATTAAAGGACCACTTAAAAAAAAGTAAGCAGTTAGAATCTGACAGAACTGACAGATTTTGGGCTAGTCTATCTCTTCATGGGGGATTCTGAAGGTTTTCTTTGTTTTCTAAGGTGGCCACACACCATGCAATTTTCATGCAATCTGACTGTACAATTTTTATACAATCTTACCAACATTCATGTAGTATAACAGCACTTGGTGATTGTACAGCCAGATTGCATGACAATTGTATGGTGTGTGGCCACCTACATAGCATTTCCTGAATGGCGATTGCTATGTCTGATTGACAAAATAGTATGCAAGTGAGTAGGGAGGCTGGCTGGTATCTTACTATTATGGCAGTTAAACTTCCATTCAGGAAATGCTTTTGAAAACAAAAACAAAAAAAACCTCTGAGAATACCCCATGAGGAGATGGACTAGTACAAAACCTGTTGGTTCTGTTAGTTTGTAACTGCTTACTTTTTTCGATGGAGTGGTCTTTTAAGTGGCTACACACCCCTCATAATTATAGGAAGGTGTTTTTTTGTGTGTGTTTGAGTTTGGTTTATTAAAGTACAACTTGCCTGGTAATAGTTTGTGTATCTTTAATAGATTTATTTGGAGAAACAAAATATTTTTACCTATCAGTTTGTTGTTGGTGCCTGCAAAACAAATTTATGTAGAGCATGATCTTCCTATTTGCAAGATGGGGAGGTTGTTAGGGGGGTGGAACGGTACCTTGTCTAGATCACCACAATGGTCAGAATCGTAGCTGTGTATTGCAGGCTAAGAATTAGTGTTGGAGTCTTAGGGGTCAGTCAACACTGCGACAGAACCAGCTGGATTGGGTTGCTCTTAAGCCGCATCTACATGAGAAGATGCGGCCGCGATGCTCCTTATCAATCGAGACGCTGATGCGCGCTCGATTGATAAGATCCGACAGGACGGATCTCCGCACAGCCGATTCCCTGCTCACTTCCCGCGAGGGGACAATGGCAGGGAATCGAGCGGAAGATAAGCGGCGCCGGCGGGGACGAGCGGGCACGAGTGGGGAATCGAATGCGGCGCGCGAGCGGGGACGCGGCGGGCACGCGGAACAGGCGATCCGGCGGCTAATCGAGCCGCCGGATCGCAGCCTCATCTACCCGTGTAGATGAGGCTTTATGGTCCGTTAAGGTGTTCAGATAGGGCAATACATCTGCCATCTGTTAAAAATTGAGCAACGAGGAACTCCAGCCTAAACAACCATACTGTCATTACGTTACATTAGTTATGTTAATTAAAATAGATAGGTAATATAATCTCTTACCCACCCTGTTTTAGAAAAACAGGCAAATGTTTGATTTCATGATGGCAGCCATCTTTTTGGTTGAAAGGAGGTGACAGGGAGCATGAGACACAGTTCCAACTGTCCTGTGTCCTGAGCACCTCTCCCAGTTGCTAGGCAACGTGAATAACAACATAGGAAATCCCATCATGCTCTGCACAGCATCAGGGGAAAAAAAGCTTTTTTTCTTTGATGGGTGGAGCTTAGTTAAAAATGCAGGTAAAAAATGATGCTTTGGTAAGAAAAACAAAGTTCTGATGCTGTGAAACTGTTAAAGAAACACCAAGCCTTTTCAGTGCTGCTGAGTAGATTTTTAGTCCGGAGGTTCACTTTAAGAATGATTATTGCATGCCACAATAAAGCCATATTCAGTGAAAATGGATTTTGTAAGGCGCAAAAACAGCTTATGGATTATGGTGGACTTCTCAGGTCCAGGAGTGTGGGTGCTGTCACAACCTCTAAATCCCCTATAGCAACACAGCTGGCCCTCCATCATTCTCATCGGCTTTCCAACCTTAGCAGAGATCACGAGAGCTTGTAGTCAAAAAGTCTATTTACACTAGTCCTAAGGGCTTGTTTCCACTGTGTTATTCCATGCACATGAATTTGGACTGGGAACCCCAGCTTATTGAAATCAACAGTCTGCTTCTGAATGTGTGTGCATTGAAAAAAAACTGATGGGCAGCAGCATTTTTTCATGCAATTCCTCATAGCCCCGCCGGGCACAGCTAGAGGTTATCGCATTTGTGCTCGCATCAACACAAGTGGCAGTGTGGAAATGAGCCCTAAGGCTTCTTCAGAAAGACAAGTGCTTCTATGTAGGTTGCCATAATGCATACCAACCAATCAGAATTAACATTTTACTGCTTTGGATACAGTAATCTGGAATGTGATAGCTTTCTCCAAGCATTTATAGCCATCTGCAGCAATTCATTGAACATGCTCACTAATGTGGGAACTATAGAAAAAAATAAATGAAAAAAATGTTAAAGACAGTGAAAGAAAGTATTAACTTGGAATGTGCTGCTAAGAGAAAAATTCCCCCCACATCATCACGACTTGGGAAAGTTGTTAGCACCTGACTGCTAAAATTATCCCAGATCACGTCATTCACACATACAACGTGAGACCTATTGCCTTCCTGCTAATGAATGGATTGTAATCTTCACACCCCCCTATTTAGCACTATTTTCTCTTAGTCTTAGTATTGTTTGCTGTTTCTTCTCACTAGAACCACCACCCAGACTCAGAAGTCAGAAGAATTCAGAAGTCAAACATCTTTGCAGTGGAGGCATTGGCCTCGATTCATCAACGCTTAGCAAATTTGTTAACAGTTTGGTAAAATACCGAATTTGTTAACTTCATTTCAGGATTCATCAAAGTTATCTACAGCTGTTAGCGAACATTCGGTAACGATTCGGTAACGATTCGCTAAAACGGAATAAAGTGCAATTCATGAAAAAGAAAGTGGGCGTGGTTTAGCGTTACCTTTAGGATTAGTTATCTCCTTCACTGCTCTGTCGTTATTCCTGTCAGATCATTGCTGACAGAGAAGATGGAGCCATTTGAAGTGGTTATGTATCAGCTGAGAGTGATTCAAAGGCGCAGAAGGGCAAGAATAAGGTCTGCAACCATATAAATTTGTAAGAGAATAGATTTATTTGCTATAACACGACATCTGCATTTCTCTTGAATCATCTTGTAAGAGAACACAGGCAGTGTCAGGGTTAACTAATTTGCTAGCTGCACTATAATTTTTTACAAAAGGCTCCTATCAAATTGTGTGATTGTCCCAACCACATTCAGAATCCTGGTCCAGGTGTAAAGCCCTATTCAGAATGTTGCTACGTAGTGCTCAAAGAACTGCCTTTTACCCACAATTCCATGGGAATCTTATGGCCTTGTGTTAGATTACCGCTGTAAAATGGAAATATCGACACGTTACCGAATGGTTACCGAATTGTTATCGAATTCACACCGAATGAGGAAAAACCTTGATGAATACAACTAGAAATCGCTAAACTTCGAATTCGGTAATTTAACAAACTGGAAAAAGTTATCTCAAAGAGAATGATGAATCGAGGCCATGTCTCTTCACGCCGCCACCGCCGCCAGTCACTGCCCGCTACAGGCCCACATCCATCATGTGCGTGCACCCGTCCACTGCCCAACGCGCGCGGAAACACGTCCGCCCGCTCGGCTGGCTGGCTCGCCCTGCGTCCTGTCCCAACAGCTGTCAGTATTTGACATGCGCAGTAGCGCAAAGCACTGACACAGGGACAGACGCAGGGATACTTGTATTTTATTATATAGGATGGTTTTAATCTGCGCTTTTAAAAGTAAATTCATTAATTTAGTGAAAACAATGGTGAAAATGCCATGATGTTGGCAAACTGGCCACAATATTTACAGTGTAATAAAAGCTGCTGGTGATATGGTATTTGATCATTAATACATAACTTAACTACACATAGGCCTCAGTTCACTAAGGGCAGTTCAGTAACATAATTCAAGTGGGTAAAATACTGCATTTGGTATTTTACATGTTTTTTTACAGAGCCAAGGAGCAGGAGCCGCCAGGAATGCTTTCATTTCTGACATTGGCCGCAGTGAGACGGACACTTCGCATTTTGGCCGGCCAGAACCCGAAGTGGCCAGACTTTGGGTTCTGGTCGTAACATATACAAAATCACTTAATGAACGGCAGTTTCTCAGTCCAACCGGCAAAATAGTGTGAAAACAGGTAGAGTGGGCTCCCTGCATCCTATATTATAAAACCCCTGTGTCTCTGCGTTGCATCCTGTCCCTGTGTCCGTGCTTTTGCGCTACTGCGCATGTGTAGCACGCGGGCAGCCATTAGGACAGGAGGAGGAAGGGGCCAGGGGGCGGGCCTTGCGTGCGCATGCATGCTTACATGCGGCAGCAGATTCTTGCACTGTGGCGGCGGATTACATGCAGCGGAGATTCTTCCACTGTGATTTGCCCAATAGGCTGACTGTGTGACAGGCAGCCTACTGGGCCAATCAAAGTGCAGGAATCTCGTCCTTTGAAGCCACTGGTCCTGCCAGGGCTCCGGGGAGTTCAGTGTAGCACTCATTAAGTTTAACAAAACGCTCATTAAACTATAGGAGCATAGCGTAATTCAGCAGTGGCTGCCTAGCGTGCAATGGGGATTATTACCACACGCTTCTGTCTTTAAACTGTGCTGCTGTAGCAGCGCAGCTTAGTGAATCAACCTCTAAGAAACGTATCTTTATGTCCCTTGTGTAGTAACTCACTTAATTTGTAAAAATTCAGCCACATACTGTACCTGTCCTGACTGCTTATTGATCTGGTCACATGATCATGGTATCATCATATCACATGGTTTCTCTGCTTAATTCAAATAATGCCTTTTAGTAGTGGGGACAGTATATGCTGTTGTTCACAGACTACCCTAGCGTTTCTTAACACAGGGATTGGGGCAGAGTTTTTTGCTCTATAGCATCATGTCAGTTACAAAACTGATCTCTAAATGGAGTTGCTGAGCTGTGGCTCAAAAGGAACAACCCACCCAGCTCTCCTGAGTCCTGATGCATTGCTTTGCAATTTCAACAGCAGCACCATTGAAGTACAGTACATGCAGCAGCCAGGGCCGTATCTCTTAAGAGGCACCCGTGGGTCGGTGCCATGGGCGGCCCCTCAGGGGGGGCGGCCTCCTATATGGTGTGTTATTTAATGTATTTAAAATTTTTCCTCTGGTCCTCTGGAGTGGACCTCTGGATTATTTTTTTTTTTTTAAGGGAGGGGGGGAGGGGGGGGGGGTTGGGGGCGAGTCTGGTCCAGCCCAGGGTAGCTGCAGCTGGCACCTGCCCTCCCCATCCATGCCTGGCAGTGGTTTAGTCCCGACCTCCTCTTCAGCGGGGCTGAGCCTGTGAGTGTGTGACAGAGCAAACCACTGGCCAATGAACTGCAGGCGGGCAGGGTCGGAAGTGCGACCTGAAGCTGCATAATTCATTTCCTGACAGCTTAGCAGGCAGCTCGTCTAAAATGACTCTGCAAGGGTCCCTGTCTTGCCTGATGTCTGCAGCTTTTCTGCGCAGCGTCAGGTTTTTTCCCTCAATCCCAGCCTCCTGCCTCATCAAGCTCAAGGGGAGAGGGACACTGGCTGCACAAACATCACGGGCACTCTCCATGGTAAGAGGACACCTCTTAATTTGCCTTATCTGCCTGTCACATGTCAGCCCTGATCACACAGTCCAGCATCTCTCTGTCTCTAGTGTGTAACCCTTTCACTGCTGGTGTAAGCTGATTTAGCTAGCTGCAGCACTGATACTACTACCTAAACTGGGGACACCTATATACCTACTATCTAACTGGGGACACCTATATACCTACTATCTAACTGGGGACACCTATATACCTATTACCTAAACTGGGGACACCTATATACCTACTATCTAACTGGGGACACCTATATACCTAGCTACTATCTAACTGGGGACACCTATATACCTACTATCTAACTGGGGACACCTATATACCTACTATCTAACTGGGGACTGCTATATACCTACTATCTAACTGTGGACTGCTATATACCTACTATCTAACTGGGGACACCTATATACCTACTACCTAAACTGGGGACACCTATATACCTACCTACTATCTAACTGGGGACACCTATATACCTACTACCTATACCTAAACTGGGGACACCTATATACCTACTGTCTAACTGGGAACACCTATATACCTACTACCTAAACTGGAGACACCTATATACCTACTATCTAACTGGGGACACCTATATACCTAGCTACTATCTAACTGGGGACACCTATATACCTACTACCTATACCTAAACTGGGGACACCTAAATACCTACTGTCTAACTGGGGACACCTAAATACCTACTGTCTAACTGGGGACACCTAAATACCTACTGTCTAACTGGGGACACCTAAATACCTACTGTCTAACTGGGGACACCTAAATACCTACTGTCTAACTGGGGACACCTATATACCTACTGTCTAACTGGGGACACCTATATACCTACTGTCTAACTGGGGACACCTATATACCTACCTACTATCTAACTGGGGACACCTATATACCTACCTACTATCTAACTGGGGACACCTATATACCTACCTACTATCTAACTGGGGACACCTATATACCTACCTACTATCTAACTGGGGACACCTATATACCTACCTACTATCTAACTGGGGACACCTATATACCTACTATCTAACTGGGGACACCTATATACCTACTATCTAACTGGGGACACCTATATACCTACTATCTAACTGGGGACACCTATATACCTACTACCTAAACTGGGGACACCTATATACCTACCTACTATCTAACTGGGGACACCTATGTACCTACTGTCTAACTGGGGACACCTATGTACCTACTGTCTAACTGGGGACACCTATGTACCTACTGTCTAACTGGGGACACCTATGTACCTACTGTCTAACTGGGGACACCTATGTACCTACTGTCTAACTGGGGACACCTATGTACCTACTGTCTAACTGGGGACACCTATGTACCTACTATCTAACTGGGGACACCTATGTACCTACTATCTAACTGGGGACACCTATATACCTAGCTACTATCTAACTGGGGACACCTATAAACCTACTACCTAAACTGGGGACATTTTCTGCTGAAAAACTGCCCACGTTGTGATTATTCTCTGCTGAAATGTTGCACTCATTGGGATTATTCGCTAGTGAAATGTTGCACTCACTGCGATTATTCTCTGGTGAAATGTTGCCCTCACTGCGATTATTCTCTGGTGAAATGTTGCCCTCACTGCGATTATTCTCTGGTGAAATGTTGCCCTCACTGCGATTATTCTCTGGTGAAATGTTGCCCTCATTGCGATTATTCTCTGGTGAAATGTTGCCCTCACTGCGATTATTCTCTGGTGAAATGTTGCCCTCATTGCGATTATTCTCTGGTGAAATGTTGCCCTCATTGCGATTATTCTCTGGTGAAATGTTGCCCTCATTGCGATTATTCTCTGGTGAAATGTTGCCCTCATTGCGATTATTCTCTGGTGAAATGTTGCCCTCATTGCGATTATTCTCTGGTGAAATGTTGCCCTCATTGCGATTATTCTCTGCTGAAATGTTGCCCTCATTGCGATTATTCTCTGCTGAAATGTTGCCCTCATTGCGATTATTCTCTGGTGAAATGTTGCCCTCATTGTGGTTATTCTCTGCTGAAATGTTGCCCACATTGCGATTATTTTATGGTGAAACATTGCCGCATTACGATTATTTTATAGTGAAACGCTGCCCCATTACGATTATTTGGCACCTATGGGGGGGACCCCATCCAAATTTTTGCAAGGGGGCCCAGCAGGGGCGTAATTAGAAGTCACTGGGCCCCCCTGCGAAACTTTGGATGGGGCCCCCCTACCCCCTTCACTTTCTGCACAGGTAACCGGAGAACCAATGTTAATCAATTGGCTAGTGCACACTTGAATGTGTTTTCCCCATGCAGATCAGAACAGACCGCAGCAAACCACTGCACGCATTTTCTCGATCAATTACATTAGCTCCTGTGATAAAAATTGCATGTTTTCACACATACAGACACACATGGTGTGCAGAAAACACGTACAGAAAACGGACATACAGTGTGCTCCCAGCCTCAGCTTATTACACTCACGCTGTCCATCTCTGATGGAGCAGAACTGGCTCTGCAGACTCCTCCAGCATCACTACAGTACAGAACACTTGGGGAGGGGTAGAGGTTGGTGGCTGGGCGCTGTACACAAGAGCCTGCCATATACTGAATAGGGACTGTCTACAAATCCTTGTACGATTCTTTATCAGTATCTGAGCAGATGCAGTCATTAGAACAATTCCCTGGCTACCTATACTGCGGCCACCTATTTCTGGCTACACCTATCCCTGGCTACCTATACTGCGGCCACCTATTTCTGGCTACACCTATCCCTGGCTACCTGTACTGCGGCCACCTATTTCTGGCTAAACCTATCCCTGGCTACCTATACTGTGGCAACCTACTACTGGCTACACCTATCCCTGGCTACCTATACTGCGGCCACCTACTACTGGCTACACCTATCCCTGGCTACCTATACTGTGGCCACCTACTACTGGCTACATCTATCCCTGGCTACCTATACAGCGGCCACCTACTACTGGCTACATCTATCCCTGGCTACCTATACAGCGGCCACCTACTACTGGCTACACCTATCCCTGGCTACCTATACTGCGGCCACCTACTACTGGCTACACCTATCCCTGGCTACCTATACAGCGGCCACCTATTTCTGGCTACACCTATCCCTGGCTACCTATACTGCGACCACCTACTACTGGCTTCATCTATCCCTGGCTACCTATACAGCGGCCACCTATTTCTGGCCACACCTATCCCTGGCTACCTATACAGCGGCCACCAACTACTGGCTACATCTATTCCTGGCTACCTATACAGCGGCCACCAACTACTGGCTACACCTATCCCTGGCTACCTATACAGCGGCCACCTATTTCTGGCTACACCTATCCCTGGCTACCTATACTGCGACCACCTACTACTGGCTTCATCTATCCCTGGCTACCTATACAGCGGCCACCTATTTCTGGCCACACCTATCCCTGGCTACCTATACAGCGGCCACCAACTACTGCCTACATCTATTCCTGGCTACCTATACAGCGGCCACCAACTACTGGCTACACCTATCCCTGGCTACCTATACAGCGGCCACCTATTTCTGGCTACACCTATCCCTGGCTACCTATACTGCGACCACCTACTACTGGCTTCATCTATCCCTGGCTACCTATACAGCGGCCACCTATTTCTGGCCACACCTATCCCTGGCTACCTATACAGCGGCCACCAACTACTGGCTACATCTATTCCTGGCTACCTATACAGCGGCCACCAACTACTGGCTACACCTATCCCTGGCTACCTATACAGCGGCCACCTATTTCTGGCTACACCTATCCCTGGCTACCTATACTGCGACCACCTACTACTGGCTTCATCTATCCCTGGCTACCTATACAGCGGCCACCTATTTCTGGCCACACCTATCCCTGGCTACCTATACAGCGGCCACCAACTACTGGCTACATCTATTCCTGGCTACCTATACAGCGGCCACCAACTACTGGCTACATCTATTCCTGGCTACCTATACAGCGGCCACCTATTTCTGGCCACACTTATCCCTGGCTTCACCTATCCCTAGCTACCTATGCTGCGACCACCTATTACTAGCTACACCTATCACGCCATCAGGACTTTTGCAGGAATAGGGTGAGCCTTTTTACAGTTCCCGAGGGAGTGGGGCACCCCACACTGGGGTGGAGGGGCACAAAATGTAATGGAAGGAGGTGGGGCCCTGGTCCAAAAAATTGCATAATACCGTATACCGTCATACTGTGGTATTTTTTTTTGACGGTTATCATACCGTGGAATTTCATACCGTTGCAACCCTAGTCACTTTACTCATACCCGGGGAGAAAACATGGCCTTTGACTTTGGGCTGCACTCTTACTAGGAAGTTTTAATTGGTCACACCCACTGTGTGTTATGGACACGCCCACTGTATTATGTGGCCACGCCCATTTTTCGCCGGGGGGGGGGGGGGCGCCATAGGTTTGGGGTGCCTAGGGGAGCCCAAACCCTAAATACAGCCCTGGCAGCAGCGTATAGCTACTGGCATCAGAATTCTGCAGGTTAGGATCAGGTAACAGACAAAGCAAATCTGAACTGAAAGAAAACTGATCAGGGGCAAATCTAGGATTTTCAAGGGGGGGGTTCCTAAAAGGTTTATCTCGGCTAAGAACAATATGGAGTTCATAGTGAATCAAAACACACATATACTAGTTTTCTATCTCTAAGATAAAGATTACTAGTGTTGCAAGTTGCAGCACACTCTTCATTGTGCCAATTCCACAGTTAATCCGACAATTATTTTGGCAGCCTCGCAGGGTCTCTCTTTCCCAATGCATATGCCACACGCCTTGAGAAAGGGAGACCCTGTAAGGCTCTACAACTATTGGATTAACTGTGGAACTGGTACAATAAAGAGTGTTCTGCAACTTTTGAAATTGGTGTGTTGACAACCCATTCCCTGGAGGTAACAAGTGGTATTGCTTACATCACATTGCCAAGCACCCAGATTTACTTTGATGGTGTGCCTACTCTACCTCTGACTGCAAGATTGCTATAGTGATGTCATTCACATCATGAATGACCTAAACAACTATTAGATATTCTAATAAAAAGAAGTACATGTGAATGAAATAAAATGCTCACATGTAAAGGAGAACTCCAACAATTTTTTTACTACACCATTTCAAAGACAAAACTCTGTGTGAGAGTAATCTCTCTCTCTCTCTCTCTTGCTGGTGTTCCATAAGGAATCTTTCAATTGTTAGATTTCACTGTCTTTGTGGCCTTGAGCACTAATACTTATTCTACTCTACTGTTTTGTCAGTTAATTTTCAAGCACCTACAGTGTACATCAAAATACTATAAATTATCAAACCTCCAAGGGAGATGCAAGATGTTTGAGGAGAGCAGAGAGCTACTATAGAGCTATATGGAGTGAAGAGGCAATACCAACATTTTGAAACTAATAACTTAAAAAAAGGGAAAAAAGGAGTAAAAGTATTCTATGACAAACCAAATTAAACACTGGTGTTCTCCTTTATGAAACCTTATCATGAAAAATAAACACCATATAGCAAGAAATAGTGTTGTAGACTTATAATTCTTATTTTAAGTTGAAGTTTCATTTTTTGCAAGGAACAGTAACAATGTACAGTGAAATCACAATAAGAATCAATTTAGAACATAGAGTATATTGATAAATAATAATAATAAAGCTGTCCGAACAGCAGCAGCAATAGTAGGTTACTGTTCGCCAATTAGAAAACAAGAGTGGTCATGCAGCAGTATACTATAACTTTTCATGAAATAGACATTAATCCATGTAAGTACTAGTAAGATCTTCACTTGTGATACATGTCAGTAACCAAGAAATAAGGAAAAGAAAGAAAAAGAGAAAGACTATCCAGTCCCAAGTCCCTCAACACCTTACAGGTAAGTAATAGGCAACCCCACCTCCACCAACCCAAGTGTACACATGGTTAGGATCCATATCAGTCAAGGATTGGGATAAAGTACAGACCAGCTGGGTCCATATTCCTATTCTCCCATATAGCTCAGATCTTCAACAATCATTCTCCAAATCCAATATCAGTTATGTAACTTGAAAATGTATAATGAGCTACCACAAGGCAATACTTCCAACAGGGGTTACTCCAGATCTTGTGTAGAGAGGAGCTATCCTATATCCTCAATCTCAAGGGGTTGCATACTGAATTAAGCAAGTTAAATTGCCATTTAAGATTGCCAAAAGAAGAAGTTCCCTCCTGAGACTGAATGTGGCTAATAGTTTTAATATAAAATAGAGTCCACACTGTAGGGTCCAGGACAGAAGAAAAAATGTAAAAGTCTAGGATTAACTCAAAGCCTATGCATGGTGAAAGTCGTTTTCATGGCTAAGGTCATGTTAGAACCCATACCTCTATTGGTGACCTCTTGTTCTTTATTTTGATGGGTGATTTGAGACTGGGCCCATGCATCTTTGATAGCATTCATATATTGGCCTTGAATTAAAGCCTTGGTGGCATCTCACTCAGCTTGGGAGGAAGCAGTGCCCTTGTTCAATACCCTATATGACCTAATGGATGATGTGAGAGCTATATGCTTGAGTAAATGAACAACCAGTGAATGTTTGATTTTAGAGTTAAGCCCCCTCACATTCCATGATATAAATTTAACCATAGCCATACCAGATATATTTAGCATTGTAGAAGTATAGGCTGATAGGAGAAAGAACACCCACCTAAACAATGCAGAAGGTATATGAGAGAGGACTGGGCCTAAAGAAGGAAGAAAGGGTGAGAAGAAAGAAAAAGATAGAAACCTAGAGTACAGTAAGTCAACAGTATCTTCCCTAAAAAGGGTAAACCCCACATCCCCACCTCAAACTTGAGGTAATGTCTGATCCCATAACATAACTACCAAAGTATTATTACTTAGGTATATTGCCTGCGGGGATTAATACAAGTCACATAGTAAACCATAAGTAACCATCGTAAGTTGTTGCTGATTCTCATGTATGTAGGTAATAAGAAAGGCACAGCTTGTCCACTAAGGTGCATAACACCTATCGTCAGTGGCAGTCATGTAAAAATCAATGACTCAATGAGTTTGCGGTGTAAAATGCCCCCAGGTTTGAATCATAGAGAAGACAGGTGAGGTCAACAGGCACTGAATGCACTAACCAAAACCCCTGCAAAACAACCCCCACATGCATAATTTTATTACAAGAGTAGTAATTCACAGGTATATAAGCAAAACTGTATATAAACCTCAGAACTATAAACAATAAACAGTGATACAGCAACTCTGATGTATAATTGAAGTGCAAGGAGAACTATATAGAAGTTACTGTATATGAGAAAATATGGCTAATGCATAGACACAAACACTTCATTATTAATTATGAAAGTAGGCTATGAGACAGCTTATCATCCCATAAAGCAGTGTATGCCATATGACGGCATCAATGGTCTAATAATTGTCTTGAAAACTTGAGATAAAAGTTCCACAGTACAGACATTTGTTAAACCATCAACATGCTTTTCAAGTAACAACATATCGTTGAGTGTAAAAAAAAAAAAAAAACAGAACGAAAAAAAATAAATTAACATAAATCGGCTGGAAGCAACAACAATTCCAAACATGAAATGGGTAGGCAATCTAGGCCAGCAAGTAATGCATGTTTACAGCAATAGAGACAGGGGCAGGATGCCCATTGTCCAACATTCAGGTAATGAGCAAAGAAGGAGGAGAGGGTCGGGATCGATGACCCATGCAGAAACAAAGATGTGAGACCAAACCGGTACTCCTTCCTGGATCCAACCCGCCAAGGCTTCCTCCAAAATGCAAAGAGACTCACAGGCTCCACTGTCCACCATTGAAGGACGAATTGGAAAGCAGGAAAGAGTCTAATGCGGAGAGCTTGAAACCCCCATGTGTCCAGGTCCCAACTCACAGGAGCTCTCATACTCAACTACAAGTCTTGTGATGCGGTGCCCCCATCCTGGATCCAGCCGGCCATGACATCCTCCGGAGCACAAAGAGAGCTATGAGTGCCGCCATCCGCCATTTTAAGACAGGCTGAAAAGCAAGATGGGTATAAGGAGCATGGCTTGACATTTCAATTAGGCCAGGTCCCTCCCTTTATAAGTCTATTGTTCCAAGTTCCATTCTTCTTTTATGCAATGCCATAAATTCTTTTAAGACTTCTTCAACTGCTGGGGGACTGCTATGAATGTAAAGCTGAGCCAAGCCATTCATCCTGTTTTGACCCATAGTACTGCGCAGATGAGTTTTCAAGAGTTTCAGGGAACTAAAACACCGCTCAGCTTCACATGTGGTAACTGGGAGAACACATAAAATCCGTAGAAGTGTTGTAATATTTGGATAGGCTAAATCATTAGCATTTAAAAGAGCCTCATATGGTGTAGCAGGAAGATTTTCCTGTGTCTTCCAATAATTTTTCCATAGCTGCAGTTCAGCGTGCAATGTTCTTGGAGAGGGAAGATCATCTTCATATTTTGAAATGAAGTTTAGGAGACCCTCACCAGGAAAGTCAGTAGCTGTTGCAATCACTGAAGGAACAATGGTTAGTGCCATCATTGATGTCTTCTGATGGTTAGCAAACCGTGATTTCAATTCAGTAATTAAGTAATCAAGGTATGGAACAGAGAGGATACGCCTGAAATAAATTTCAGTAGTTTCAGCAGGAATGTTACTCCTCAGAGTTTGTTTAGGACAGCGGCGAGGGATAGATGGTGTAACACCAAATCTGGATGCTAGAGCTACAGCTTGTTTAAACAGTTCTGAATGTACATTGTCAATGTCTTCTCTAATTGCTGATATAGTAGAAATTACTCCATCAAGGCTTGAACACATTTTTACAATGTCATTGGCTTTGGCTTGTAGAGATATAGTAAGTCCCTTTATGTAAGACATACAGTACTGTACCACAGTTAAAGCGATGATGTGATCAAATGTGGTCAAGGCAAGAAAGATAGCTTTAGCATCAACAACAGTGTCTCTGCTCCATGACATAAGACTCTCAGGTGGTGGATCATAGATGTCTTGAAAACAGTTAACTATTGCTGGATATAAGTCCAGGAAAGTCTCTAATGCATGATGCCTCTCTATCCAGCGGGTTCGGCAAAGTGACTTTAATTTTGTTCTTTGTGCTACAGGACATTCTGTCATGATGGCAGCTTCTAAAGCAGTCTGCCGCTTTGGATTGGAGTCAAAAAATGTGTGTACCCTATCTATTAACCCAAACATGTTCCTAACTATAGGCAGGCTTGAAGCTGACATGATTGCAAGGTTTAAAACATGTGAGCAACAGTGTCCATATACAGCTTTAGGATGAGCTGCAGATATGATGGCTGCAGCACCTTTAACTTTTCCAGCCATTGAACCAGCACCATCATAGCCCTGGCCTCTAAGTTTATCTACATTCAGTCCAGATTTTTCAATACCACTAAGAATCTGATTAGCAATATGCTGCCCAGTAACACCATCACTGCAATCGATGAACTGTAGAAACTCCTCTTTAATGCAGTTCTGCTTACTCACAAAACGAATTACCAAGACTAATTGTTCTTTATTGCTGAAGTCAGCAGTTTCATCAGCAATGACACTAAAGAAATCTTGGACATCAGATACAATACCTCTAGTCAAAATTTTACCACATATTTCAATTATTTCATTCTGGATAATTGCGCTGGTATATGTTGCATTTTTTGCTGCCTTTTTTAAATGTGCTTTAAGAGCAGAATCACCTTCACTTCTGTATTCTAAAATGGCTTTGAAGTTACCTTTGTTTATAGATTCACATTTGTTGCTGTCTCTGTGTCCTCTCAGTGCGATATTCTGTCTACCACATAAGATTACAGTGCTGATGATGGTCTTAAGTTTTGCCCTATTCTCCTCAAACAGTGCAGCTCTCTCTTGGCAGAGATAATGATCCACAGCCTTTTGCTTTCCCTGGTAGACACTCTCAAAGTCGGTGGCGATGGCAACAGCATTACAGTGTGTAACACTAATTTGATGTTTATCTAATGCTGTGGTCATTCTATTCCAGTTAGCATAGGGGACTGAAACAAAATTTTCTGCTGCTGACGAAATCTTTGGGCTAAAAATTGAACAATAAACACAGAGACCAGCATCTAGACGCTTAGAATAGGCTAGCCATTTGTAGTTAGAAAGGTACCCATAATGAAATTTTCTTTGTTTTCCATACATTAATTTCTTAGGGAATTTAAAGTCTACGGGTGGTTTATAGAAGTTGTGCAAAAAATCAAACTTCTCCGAGTCTGTCAAAATATTGGTCAATACATGGCTTATATCTAGTCTTGGAGTAGACTCCTTCTCTACATGCCCTCTTTCGATGCAGCTCTGTTCTTTCTGTGTCTGCTCTGTTACTGTGAAATTTTGCTCTGCTGGAACCTCCTCCGTTAGTGTGCAACTTTGCTCTGCCTGCACCTCCTCTGTAACTGTGCAACTTTGCTCCGCCTGCACCTCCTCTGTAACTGTGCAACTTTGCTCCGCCTGCACCTCCTCTGTAACTGTGCAACTTTGCTCCGCCTGCACCTCCTCTGTAACTGTGCAACTTTGCTCCGCCTGCACCTCCTCTGTAACTGTGCAACTTTGCTCCGCCTGCACCTCCTCTGTAACTGTGCAACTTTGCTCCGCCTGCACCTCCTCTGTAACTGTGCAACTTTGCTCCGCCTGCACCTCCTCTGTAACTGTGCAACTTTGCTCCGCCTGCACCTCCTCTGTAACTGTGCAACTTTGCTTCGGCTGAACCTCGTCTGTTACTGTGCAACTTTGATCTACTTGTTCATACAACTTTTCTATGCAGCTCGCTTCTTTCCCTGCATTCTTTATGCCTATGCTGTTCTGCAAACATGTGTTCCGCTTCTCACTTTTTTGTTCACTGAAGTATACCCCTTTTGCTGTTGCATTATCTTTATTGGCTGCTGTTTTAAAGTATTTCAGGATGGCCCCTTTTTGGGACGATGGACGTTTTGACATGTTTACTGTAAGCTATAAATGTAAAACAGAAAAAAATTGATATAAATTACTTATCTGGAACATACATAAGTAACAGTTAACTTTATGAAGTTGGCTACTTTGGGCAGATTACATGTAAATTAGGTGAATTAGATCTTGTAAATTGGTTGAAAATCTTTTTTAGCATCCAGATAAGAATATCTAAATGTCTGGAGGGATAAGCTAAAGCTTGAACAAAGCTGCCCACAGAGACCTAAAGCAGGCTGTAGGGACACAGACAGAAATCAAAAACAAAATGGAAAGGCTAGTAGCACACAAATCACTACTAGTGATGGCCCGAACCGTTCGCCTGGCGAACCTTTCTGGGCCTCTTACTACTTCCAGGTCGCAATGACCCGGAGTAGTATGCCTGCGCTGCCCGGCGGAGCGCGTCCTAGATCGCGCTCCCGTTGCCGGGCACTTTCTGCGCATGTGCGTGACGTCATGAGTGACATCACGCTCATGCGTAGAGAGTGCCCGGCAACAGGAGCGCGATCTAGGACGCGCTCCGCCGGGCAGCGCAGGCGTACTACTCAGGGTCATTGCGACCCGGGAGTAGTAAGAGGCCCAGAGTAGCAGAGCGGTTCGCCGGCGAACGGTTCGGGAACCGTTCGCTACATCTCTGATCACTACACGGAGGCTGCAGACACAATTCCCTACACAGATCGTTACATGGAGGCTGCAGACACAATTCCCTACACAGATCGACACAGATCGTTACACGGAGGCTGCAGACACAATTCCCTACACAGATCGTTACACGGAGGCTGCAGACACAATTCCCTACACAGATCACTACATGGAGGCTGCAGACACAATTCCCTACACAGATCACTACACGGAGGCTGCAGACACAATTCCCTACACAGATCGTTACACGGAGGCTGCAGACACAATTCCCTACACAGATCACTACATGGAGGCTGCAGACACAATTCCCTACACAGATCACTACACGGAGGCTGCAGACACAATTCCCTACACAGATCGTTACATGGAGGCTGCAGACACAATTCCCTACACAGATCGTTACACGGAGGCTGCAGACACAATTCCCTACACAGATCGTTACACGGAGGCTGCAGACACAATTCCCTACACAGATCACTACATGGAGGCTGCAGACACAATTCCCTACACAGATCGTTACACGGAGGCTGCAGACACAATTCCCTACACAGATCGTTACACGGAGGCTGCAGACACAATTCCCTACACAGATCACTACATGGAGGCTGCAGACACAATTCCCTACACAGATCACTACACGGAGGCTGCAGACACAATTCCCTACACAGATCGTTACACGGAGGCTGCAGACAATTCCCTACACAGATCACTACATGGAGGCTGCAGACACAATTCCCTACACAGATCATTACACGGAGGCTGCAGACAATTCCCTACACAGATAACTACATGGCGGCTGCAGACACCCATAATGTAAATACAAACCCCCGTTTGAAGTGAGACTCTCATCCTCCCTCCGGTACTGCGTTGTCCGACTCTCCCCAGTAGCCTGTCACAGACCTTCTAAGTTCAGCACAAAACAGAAGAGCGGCCAGCGGCTCGCAGTGATCGCACGTACACCTCAAATGCAGGATGTGACTAATAACATCACTTCCGGCATTTGAAGCGCACCCACGGTTCCTGTGAGCTGCTGGCCGCTCTCCTGTTTCTATGGAAATGTTGAACACAGAAGGTCTGTGATATGCTACTGGCGAGAAGGACCAGAGGGCACAGTGGGACCGGGGTGGAGGGGAAATAACGAGCAGACGGCCAGGGCCGGTTCTAGGTGAAATGGGGCCCTGGAACAAAAAAAACCAAGGGGCCCCCTACATGACACTTGCTGTAAATACTGTGCCCTTTTCAAAACATATGCAAGTGGCAAAGCAACAATAAATGTACAGTTTGACATGAGGCAGGGATCCCCTCCAAACATATTAAAGTAGCATTTCATATAAATAGGCAGGGTTCCCACAAACACATTGAGGCAGCATTAAGGCATACCTTCCAACATTTTAAAATTAGAAATCAGGAAACAGGCAACACCCCTAACCACACCCCCAACACACATCCTAGTCACGCCTACCATAAAGTTTTTTGAAGATTTTTTTTTAATATTGATGCCCATATATATTTTTAAATAAATATATCCCTCATATACCCTGCCCGTGGGTGGGGCTAACTGTAATGTAGTTATACCAGCTAATGTAGTTACATAGAAAAAATATGAAGTAAATGCACATAATGACAGACAGCGTTTCCCCAGTAAATGCACATAAGAGACAGCGTTTCCCCAGTAAATGCACATAATAAGAGACAGCGTTTCCCCAGTAAATGCACATAATAAGAGACAGGTTTTCACCAGTAAATGCACATAAGGGACAGCTTTTCACTAGTAAATGCACATAATAAGAGACAGCTTTGCACCAGTAAATGCACATAATAAGAGACAGCTTTTCACCAGTAAATGAACATAATGACAAACAGCCAGTGTCCCCAGTATATGTAGCCAGGGATATATGTGCCCAGTACGTGTAGCCAGAGGTATATGTCCCCAGTATATGTAGCCAGGGATATATGTGCCCAGTATATGTAGCCAGAGGTATATGTGCCAAGTATATGTAGCCAGAGGTATATGTCCCCAGTATATGTAGTCAGAAGTATATGTGCCCAGTGTATGTAGTCAGGGGGTATATGTCCCCATTATATGTAGTCAGGGAGTATATGTCCCCATTATTTGTAGCCAGGGGGTATATGTCCCAGTATATGTAGTCAGGGGGTATATGTCCCCAGTATATGTAGCCAGGGGGTATATGTCCCCAGTATATGTAGCCAGGGGGTATATGCCCCCAGTATATGTAGCCAGGGGGTATATGTCCCCAGTATATGAAGCCAGGGGGTATATGCCCCCAGTATATGAAGCCAGGGGGTATATGCCCCCAGTATATGTAGCCAGGGGGTATATGTCCCCAGTATATGTAGCCAGGGGGTATATGCCCCCAGTATATGTAGCCAGGGGGTATATGCCCCGAGTATATGTAGCCAGGGGGTATATGCCCCAGTATATGTAGCTAGGGGGTATATGCCCCCAGGCAGTATATGTAGCCAGGGGGTATATGCAGCCAGGGGGTATATATGTCCCCAGTATATGTAGCCAGGGGGTATATGTCCCCAGTATATGTAGCCAGGGGGGTATATGTCCCCAGTGAGTATATGTAGCCAGGGGGGGCAGTATATGTAGCCAGGGGGATTATGTGCCCAGACTGTATAAGCCAGCAGGGGGATATGTCCCAGAGTATATGTAGCCAGAATGGCTGGCTTCCAAACATTCCACCCGCTGCACTTGCCTGAGGGGAGTCACTGAGGTCACCGCTCGCATCACTACTCCAGAGAGCTTCACTTCTCTTCTGGCAGCCTCTCCACGGTCTGGACTTGAGTGTCCAATCATGGCCAGGGGGAGGAGCGCGGGCCGGCCGCCGCTGCATGGCGTGGTGACGTCACGTCATCCGGAAGGTAGCCATGGAGACCAGTGGGACGCCATCACCGGCCGCCGCCGCCGCCGATAAGGTAATCTGCTCTGGGCCCCGGCCACCCCGCTCTAGTCAGAGACAGTCCTCCTCGCCCGGCCGCACACAGATATGAGCAGGCGGCAGCTGCGCATCTGTGGCTGCCGCTGCTCAGATAGACTTCCGGGGTCTTGGTGCAGGGGGGTTCTGTACACCCGGAACAACCCCTTCCGTGCGCTTCTGCTGATGACATCATTAATGGTATCAACATAAAATTGTATCTACACGCAGAGGTGGCCTTAGAGTACGCCGGGCCTGGGGCGAGTGTCATATGCGGGGCCTAGAGATATATGCTGTGGATACACACGTTGTGGAAGCACACACTGTGCATAGGTTAGATAGGTAGGTGCCTCCAGTATAGGTTAGATAGGTAGATGCCCCGCAGTATAGATTAGACAGGTAGGTGCCCTGCATTACAGATTACATAGGTAGGTAAGTACCCTGCAGTACAGATTAGATAGGAAGGTGCCTGCAGTATAGATTAGATAGGTAGGTGCCCTGCAGTATAGATTAGATAGGTGCCTGCAGTATAGATTAGACAGGTAGGTGCCCTGCATTACAGATTAGATAGGTAGGTAGGTACCCTGCAGTACAGATTAGATAGGAAGGTGCCTGCAGTATAGATTAGTTAGGTAGGTAACCCGCAGTATATAGATAGGTGCCCTGCAGTATAGATTAGAAAGGTAGGTGCCCTGCAGTACAGATTAGATAGGTAGGTAGGTACCCTGCAGTACAGATTAGATAGGAAGGTGCCTGCAGTATAGATTAGTTAGGTAGGTACCCCGCAGTATATATTAGATAGGTGCCTGCAGTATAGATTAGGTAGGGTATTGCCCTGCAGTACAGATTAGATAGGTGCCTGCAGTACAGATTAGATAGGAAGGTGGCTGCAGTATAGATTAGATAGGTAGGTGCCTGCAGTATAGATTAGATAGGAAGGTGGCTGCAGTATAGATTAGATAGGTAGGTGCCTGCAGTATAGGTTAGATAGGAAGGTGGCTGCAGTATAGATTAGATAGGTGTCTGCAGTATAAATTAGATAGGTGCCTGCAGTATAGATTAGATAGGTAGGTGCCTGCAGTATAGATTAGATATGTGCCTGCAGTATAGATTAGATAGGTGCCAGCCTGCAGTATAGATTAGATAGGTGCCAGCCTGCAGTATAGGTTAGATAGGTGCCTGCAGTATAGATTAGATAGGAAGGTGGCTGCAGTATAGATTAGATAGGTAGGTGCCTGCAGTATAGGTTAGATAGGAAGGTGGCTGCCGTATAGATTAGATAGGTACCTGCAGTATAGATTAGATAGGTGTCTGCAGTATAAGTTAGATAGGTGCCTGCAGTATAGATTAGATAGGTAGGTGCCTGCAGTATAGATTAGATAGGTGCCTGAAGTATAGATTAGATAGGTGCCAGCCTGCAGTATAGGTTAGATAGGTGCCTGCAGTATAGGTTAGATAGGTGCCAGCCTGCAGTATAGGTTAGATAGGGGCCAGCCTGCAGTATAGGTTAGATAGGTGCCTGCAGTATAGGTTAGATAGGTGCCAGCCTGCAGTATAGATTAGATAGGTGCCAGCCTGCAGTATAGATTAGATAGGAAGGTGGCTGCAGTATAGATTAGATAGGTAGGTGCCTGCAGTATAGGTTAGATAGGGGCCAGCCTGCAGTATAGGTTAGATAGGTGCCTGCAGTATAGGTTAGATAGGTGCCAGCCTGCAGTATATATTAGATAGGTGCCAGCCTGCAGTATAGGTTAGATAGGTGCCTGTAGTATAGGTTAGATAGGTGCCAGCCTGCAGTATAGATTAGATAGGTGCCAGCCTGTAGTATAGGTTAGATAGGTGCCTGCAGTATAGGTTAGATAGGTGCCAGCCTGCAGTATAGATTAGATAGGTGCCAGCCTGCAGTATAGGTTAGATAGGTGCCTGTAGTATAGGTTAGATAGGTGCCAGCCTGCAGTATAGATTAGATAGGTGCCAGCCTGCAGTATAGGTTAGATAGGTGCCTGCAGTATAGGTTAGATAGGTGCCAGCCTGCAGTATAGATTAGATAGGTGCCAGCCTGCAGTATAGATTAGATAGGTGCCAGCCTGCAGTATAGATTAGATAGGTGCCAGCCTGTAGTATAGGTTAGATAGGTGCCTGCAGTATAGGTTAGATAGGTGCCAGCCTGCAGTATAGATTAGATAGGTGCCAGCCTGCAGTATAGGTTAGATAGGTGCCTGTAGTATAGGTTAGATAGGTGCCAGCCTGCAGTATAGATTAGATAGGTGCCAGCCTGTAGTATAGGTTAGATAGGTGCCTGCAGTATAGGTTAGATAGGTGCCAGCCTGTAGTATAGATTATATAGGTAGATGCCCTGCAGTATAGATTAAATAGGTAGATTCCCTGCAGTATAGATTAGATAGGTAGATGCCCTGCAGTATAGATTAGATAGGTAGGTGCCCCGCAGTACAGGTTAGATAGCAAGGTGGCTGCAGTGCTGGGGAGAGCGGGCATAGTTGTTAAAACTCACGTGTCTCCGATGCTCCAGCTACCATCTATTTCCTCTCCCAGCATCGCATCCAGTGTTGCCAACTCCTCAGTAAGGAAAGTAGCTGTTGGCTGTCCTAGAAGTCGCTAGAAGTCGCTGGATGACGTCATCACGTAATTTGCATAACAGCTCCGCCCCCAACCCCGCCCTAGATGACGTCATTGCGTATTTTGCATAGCGGCTCCACCCCCGTCTCTCTCTTACTCTAGCAGCAGCGCCGATCAGCACCTCTTACAGCTCCACCCCACACTTCATGATCCCACACCTGACGTCACTCACCGCCCCGCTCACACCAGCAGCTTGCAAGAGCGCCTGCAATGGAAGCAGGAAGGGGCTACTGTGAGTGACGTCCCTGGCAACTTAGTCTCCACCAGCAGGAGATAAAAAGTCGCCAGATTTGTAGCTAGTAGCTTTTTTTAAAAACTGTCGCTAGGGGGGTGTCAAAAGTCGCTAAATATAGCGACAAAGTAGCTAAGTTGGCAACACTGATCGCATCTGTGTATTGGTAACAGTGCCCCCCTGTGGTGACATGCGGTCACGTCATCCCAGGGAGCGCTGTTACCAATACACAGATGCTGGGAGAGGAAATAGATGGTAGCTGGAGCATCGGAGACACGTGAGTTTTAACAACTATGCCCGCTCTCCCCAGCACTGCAGAGGGTGCGGGACCTGGGGCGATTGCCCCACTTGCCACCCCCAAAGGCCGGCTCACTACACGGGACTTTTCTAGTATCCCGCAGCTTTATTTTGTGTTAAAACATTACATTTACGCTTTTAGTTTTAACTGTCTCAGGGCCGGTTCACACTCCGCGCTTTGCCCGCGATCACGTTTGGCTGCATGATTGCGATTTGTGGGCAAAACCTTGTGATTCAGCGCGATTTGCGCTTGTGATTCCCGTTCAATAGAACGAGAATCACAGAGCAATCGCCCCCAAAACGCTGCATGCAGCGCATTTGCGATTGATCGAAAATCGCAACCGCTGCAGTGTGAATGTATCCATAGGGATACATTGTAGCAGCGCTTTGCTGATCCTTGGCGATCAGCAAAGCACTGAAGAATCGCCCCAGTGTGAACCAGCCCTCAGCTGAATGACACATCCTTTTAATGTTACACATCTGCAATCTTCAACTACAGTATTGACATTTTTATCTATTCCACGCTATCTATTCAGAAGTAGTTCTCTGTCATGCAAACTTTTTATGGCTTATAATTAGTTATCAGTGCGCATTAAACTGTAGTCTAATTCACAGAATGTGTCATTTGCATTCCTGAATCCTCAACCTTTTCAGTGAGAAAAAGTAAGGACACAGGCTAGTTTTTTGTAAACTTGGAGCTATACGTACATGTTTATCTTATCATGTTACATGTCACTTCAGGTAAAATAAAAGATATTGGGAGTACCGTAATAGAATTATTATTTGGAGCTGTACAAGCCAAAAGCCACACCTAACAATGTTGACAAACCATATTCCAAATTGTTATTTATAGTAGCATTGCTTATCTTTTCTGTGTATGTGCCTATAAAATGCATAGAAAATTAAGTAATTACTGAAAACAAGTATCGCTCACAAAAAGCTAAATTTGTGGCAAAAAAAAAAAAACCAAGATGTAGATCATTTACCTGTGATAAGTAGTGATAAAGTTATTGGCGAATGGATGGGAGGATTGCTGACAGGGGAAAATTGCTTCTCTCCTGAAGGTAAAAACACCTGCGGGCTAAAGTGGTTAAACATAATGGGAATGTGTGTGGGGGCAGGGGGCGGTGTTATAGGAAGGGGGCTTTGCACTTAGGGCATCAGTTAGGGTTAGCTGATTGATGTGGGAATCATGATTACTGCCAGGGGCGGATCTACCATGACACAGCCTGAAGCGCGTCATTCAGGTGGTGGCTGAGGGTGGTGGCAGGCATAAACCAGAAGTGACTCCGCAAGCAGCTGTGACAGATCTCAGCGACCCCCCTTGACCAGCAGCCTCCTCCAGACCTGCCCGGCTCATCTCTCCCCTCCTGTACTTAACTCTGTGTCAGTGATCATCCCAGCAGCAGCAGATCCATGCCACTCCAAACTATGACTTCCAGGGAGCATCTATACCTGACTACCTATACTGGGGGCACCTATACCTGGCTACCTATACTGGGGGCACCTATACCTGGCTACCTATACTGGGGCGCCTATACCTGGCTAACTATACTGGGGCGCCTATACCTGGCTACCTATACTGGGGGCACCTATACCTGGCTACCTAACTATGAGGGTGTTTTTTCTTGGTTGCACCATGGCTATAAAGCGCAGTGAAATCGCTGTGCAATCATTCCAAATCAGGGGCAAGGGGGATCCTCACAAGTTTAAATCAGGCAGCAAAAAATCTAGAACCAGCCCTGATTACAGCCCTAAAAACTGCTTTCTCTCAAGTACCAGCAATCATGCCAAACCTGTCAAAACTAAATGTACCTCCTTGTTCTGCTGAACAGGTCACACAGGTCCAGGTCCAGCTCTACCTGACACTGGCAACCAGCAGTCAGGTAAGCTGACCCTCACATGATCTAACAAGTATCTACAGGGATCAGTCTGCCCTGCTATAACATACTACAGTGAAATACATAGAGAAGACTTCTATCAATTTCTCTGACATGAATACAGTTGGCACCAAGGCTTGACAAAGGATGTAGCAGGGTTACATAAATGACTAATATCTGAGAAGCGCAGTTGATTTCACTGTTCCAGGTGATGGAACGGCAATGCCGGAGAGCTTAAAAAACGTGCCACTCATTTTCTGTTAATAGACTAATGCAGTCTGACTGGCTAAAAGGGCCTCCGTTCCGTCATGAATGTTCATCCATTAAGTGAGCCGTGCAGCTGTACAGAAGAAGTGACACTTTGCCAGCCCATAAGTGACAGGAGAGCTGCTACGCACTCACACTCAGCCCCCCAAGCACAGGTTGCCTTCAGAAATGCTTGTCACTCACCTGTCACTTCTGTCAAGAGGTGTCTCAATCTTCCTCTCTGCATGAAAACTCTCAAGCACTTCATTAACAGATTACGCTCTGCATGCCTTTCAGTAAGAATCACTGTAACAATGCAATCAGCGAGGGGAACTGGATGGCACAAAATGGGAGAAGCCTTTCATTGGTCCATCTCTGCATTCTTTTTCCAAACAAGCCTACTGGTCTTATTACCGTATTTTTCAGACTATAAGATGCGTCTGACCATAAGACGCACCTAGGTTTAGAGGACCAAAACCAGGGGGTAAAAATATATATACTAAACCTGGTGGATCCATGGTGAAGGGGCATCTTCTGGATTATGCCACCTTGTACCTCTTGTGTCCTCCTCTGTCCCCTTTGTGTTCCCTCTGTTTGTCCCCGTGTCCTCCTCTGCAGGAGCACAGTACAGGGAGTCCCTGACATTGCGGCGGGTTGGAGGTACGTATTGGCAGGTGTTCACAAGTCAGGAACTCCCTGCATTTGGACTATAAGACACAGTGACTTTTTTTCACCACTTTTGGGGGAGAAAAAGTGATTCTTATATTCCAAAAAATACAGTAAGTCCCTACTCTAGCCCTAATGTTTTCCTAGTCTTGTGCTCAATGGCAGAGAGCATTTTAACTTGCATCTAGATGGCACCAAATGAATTGCTTTCTGTATATGCCCAGTCTATATAGGCTTTTAACCTTACAGGTAGTCCCCGACTTACAAACGCCCGACTTATGAACGCCCTGCCGACACAAATGAATTCTGCAATTCTGTGGGAGTAAGCCCCAAAAAGATGTCAAATTGGACTTGTAGTTTTTGAGAAAATCAATTTTTAAAAAAATCAAATAAAAATGGCTTTTAAACTTACCGGTATATAAGCAGGTACAGGGGGCAGATGTGACACAGAGGGGGACACTGGATGTACAGGGGAGGTACAGGGGACAGAGATGGCACAATGTTCCGACAACAGATTCAGGTTAAGAACGAACCTGCAGTCCCTATCTCATTAGTTAACCGGGGACTACCTGTATATCATTCAGTTTGCATTCATTTTGACACAAGCTGAGGTCTGAGTTTAAAGGGGAACTTCAGCCTAAACAAAACTGTCATTAAGTTACATTAGTTACGTTAATTAACCACTTGCTGACCGCACACTCATACCGTGCGGCGGCAAAGTGGTAGCTGGAGGACCAGCGACGCAGTTCTGCGTCGCCAGGTGCCTCCCTAATTAATCAGGAAAGGCCGCTCGCACGAGCGGCCATTTCCTGTTAGATCACGGAGCGGGTCTCCGTGAATAGCCTGCGAGCCGCTGATCGCGGCTCGCAGACTAAATGTAAACGTAGGAGACGTATGTCTCCTTTGTTTACATTGTATGGCGCTGCTGCGCAGCAGCGCCGTAAGGCAGATCGGCGATCCCCGGCCAATCAGCAGCCGGGAATCGCCGCCATGTGACAGGGGACAGCCTGTCACTGGCTGCACAGGACGGATAGCGTCCTGTGCAGCCCCGATCACCGGGGGGGAGCAGGTAGGAGAGGGAAGGGGGAATTTCGCCGCGGAGGGGGGCTTTGAGGTGCCCCCCCCCGCAACATGCCTGCAGACCGGAGCGATCAGACCCCCCCTGCACATCATCCCCATAGGGGGGAAAAAGGGGGGCGATCTGATCGCTCTGCATGTAACATGATCTGTGCTGGGGGCTGCAGAGCCCACCCAGCACAGATCATAAAAAGTAGCGCTGGTCCTTAAGGGGGGGGGGGGTAAAGGCTGGGTCCTCAAGTGGTTAAAATAGATAGGTAATATAATCTCTTATCCACCCTGTTTTAAAAGAACAGGCAAATGTTTGTGATTTCATGGGGGCAGACATCTTTTTCATGACAAGACAAGACAAATAACATTTATATTGTGCTTTTCTCCTTGCGGACTCAAAGCGCCAGAGCAGAGCAGCAGCCACTAGGGCGCGCTCTATTGGCAGTAGCAGTGTAAGGGAGACTTGCCAAAGGTCTCCTACTGAATTAGTGCTGGCTTCATGGGGGCAGCCATCTTTTTGGTTGAAAGAAGGTGACTGACAGGAAGCCTGAGACACAGTTCCAACTGTCCTGTGTCCTGATCACCCCTCCCAGCTGCGCGCGCTAGGCTTCAAATCTCAAATTCAAAATGTTAAAAAACAAATTTGAGCCAAAACAGCCGTACGAGAAAAACAACATCAGAAATCCCATCATGCTTTGCACAGCATCAGGGGAAAAATGCCCGGGCAGTGAAACTGTTAAAGAAACACCAAGCCTTTTCAGTGCTGCTGAGTAGATTTTTAGTCTGGAGGTTGACTTTAAAGAGAAACTGTAGTGAAAAAAAAACATAATAAATAAAATTGCTCTACAATATTCATTTATAAATTATTTAGTCAGTGTTTGCCCATTGTAAAATTTTTACTCTCTCTGATTTACATTCTGAAATTTGTCACTGGTAGTGACATCTTTAGTTCTGCCAGGTGATCTCAGAATGTTTGTTTACTGAAAGTTCTATGCACAGAGGGAGTGTGTAACGATTGTGGAATTCTCTCCGTGATCAGCGCACAGGGCGTGCGCTGACACTGCGGAAATCCTCCACAAGCATATAATTTAAGGGAACCCAGCAAAAGGTGCAATGCACCTGTAGAGGGAAATTCCTGTTGACAGGTGGAGCTGTGGAGTGCAGAGGAACAGCTTCTCTGCCCTGCCACAGACGCCAGACAGGAATTGTACGAAGGGAAGAAACGCAGGGCAAGATAGCCCTGAAAGAGAGAGATCAAAGCGACAGCGGGTATGTGTGTCCACCAATCTAGTCGCCACCCTGCAACGATGAACACACAACCATGAAGATAAAGTGAGAAGGCAATCGCCAGAGATGGCGATTGCTAACAGCGACACAAGACCGAATAAGCACAGATGAGGAATGTATGTATGTCCACCAATCTAGCCGCCAACCTGCGACGGTGGACACACAACAGAAGAAACCAAGTGAGAACGCAATCGCAAGAGAAGCGATTGCGGAAGAGAATGAGCACAGGGACAGAATGTATGTATGTGCCCCAATCTAGTCGCCAACCCGCCACGGTGCACATACAACAGCAGATATGAAGTAGGAACGCAATCGCGAGAGAGGCGATTGCCAGAGGTGACACAAGGCTACAGCAAGGCAGAGCACGAGAGTAGCAAAGGCACAGCAAATCATACAATGAGAAGATAAGGAAAATAACAAACGCTAACTAAACGCGAACACCGCACTCATTCGCAACAGTGCACCCGTTTATGCGCGGTCTCCGCGTGTTAAGCACAACAGAGACAAGCACGCCTAACTAACCACCGACAGACAAACATGAACAGAGGACGCGAGCGCTTGCTTAACGGTTACATCACCGAGCCTCCAGCAAGCGTTCGTAGCAGACAAGACAGATACACGAAAACAGGAATAAGTGAGAGATACGATCCACTGCTCTTTCCGCCAGAGCGAGTGCGATCCAAATATAGAAACAGAGCGAGCTGGATCCACTGCTCTTTCCGCCAGAGCAAGTGCGATCCAAGTACAGCAAGAGAGATGGAGATCAGACGGATCCACAGCACTAGTGCCAGGCGAGTGCGATCCAGGCAAGACAGATTAGAAGGAGCTACCAGTAACAACCGCTGTTCCGGTTAGCACCCAGACACACAGAACGATCTCCTGTCGACCACCGCTGGGACAGGACAATCGTAACAGACAAATAAACAGATATGCAATCCTAACTGCACTAGGGAACCTGCCTAGTGCAGTCCCAAGAATTACTCTAAGCTACTCTTTAAACAATGAGCAAGGCTGACACTCCAGGAGTGTTTCACAGGACTAACCCTTATGACCAGCCCAGGTCTGTGATATCACATGGTATTTATAGAGCAAGCCTACAAAGGATGTGGCTAGGCAATCTGCATGACAAACGTATGCAAATTCCTCAGCAGCAAGCTGCAAAACTGACAAAAGGTCTCTCTTCCAGAGACCTGCAGAATGCAGACCTGAACAGTGGTCAAAAAGCTGCCTGCCTGCGCAGGCAGCCGAGCGGATCCTCACAAAGTGCTTGCTTGGCAGTTGGAAACAGCCATTATTTCTCACAATGCAACAAAGTTCACAGACAGCAAACTGTCAGGGCCATGGCCCTGACATCACACCGTGGGATGGGTTTTACCATCAGCTACTGATTGGGATATAGTTTAATCCTGAGTTAAAGTTCATTTTTAATAGTGATCTAGCAAATATGTGTCCACTGCACACAGTTCAGGTCATATAGTGGTAATAGGAGGAGCAAGCAGAGAGCGGGGATTAGTGTGCAGATGCCTAGACAAAGTTAACCAATAGTAAAGGTGATGGTGGAGAGTAAGGGTAAGTAAGGATGAGGAAAGCTGAACAAATAGGTGGACATAGTGAGGTGTAGGTATGATAAGGGAAGCATAATAGGGATAGAGACATATTGTTAGGAAGATAAATGACAGCCTCATAACAAAATGTTTGTAGGTAAAGGACAAGACAAGTGACATTGGGAGTTGTAGGGATAGATGAGGTGCTGATGGGTATGTAATGTTCAGAAGAGGTGAAACAAGAGTGGAAATATAGTTTCTGGGTCAATAGACAACAGTGGTGGGTGGGTGGGTCAGCAGTGGGGATGTGGATGGTTGGAGAGGCAGTTTCGGGGTCAGGAGACAACAACAGTGATGGGTTAGCAGTGGGGATGTAGATGGTTGGAGATGCAGTTCCGAGCCAGTAGACAACAGTTGTGAGTGGGTTAGCAGTGGGGATGTGGATGGTTGGAGATGCAGTTCCGGGTCAGTAGACAACAACAGATGTGAGTGGGTTAGCAGTGGGGATGTGGATGGTTGGAGATGCAGTTCCGGGTCAGTAGACAACAGTTGTGAGTGGGTTAGCAGTGGGGATGTGCATGGTTGGAGATGCAGTTTTGAGGTCAGTAGACAACAGTTGTGAGTGGGTTAGCAGTGGGGATGTGGATGGTTGAAGATGCAGTTCCGGGTCAGTAGACAACAACAGTTGTGAGTGGGTTAGCAGTGGGGATGTGGATGGTTGGAGATGCAGTTTTGGGGTCAATAGACAACAGTGGTGAGTGGGTCAGCAGTGGGGAGGTGGATGGTTGGAGATGCAGTTTCGGGGTAAGGAGACAACAGTGGTGAGTGGGTCAGCAGTGGGGATGTGTATGGTTGGAGATGCAGTTTTGGAGTCAGGAAACATCAACAGTGATGGGTCAGCAGTGGCGATGTGGATGGTTGGAGATGCAGTTCCGGGTCAGTAGACAACAGTTGTGAGTGGGTCAGCAGTGGGGATGTGGATGGTTGAAGATGCGGTTCCGGGTCAGTAGACAACAGTTGTGAGTGGGTCAGCAGTGGGGATGTGGATGGTTGGAGATGCAGTTCCGGGTCAGTAGACAACAGTTGTGAGTGGGTCAGCAGTGGGGATGTGGATGGTTGGAGATGCAGTTCCGGGTCAGTAGACAACAGTTGTGAGTGGGTCAGCAGTGGGGATGTGGATGGTTGAAGATGCGGTTCCGGGTCAGTAGACAACAGTTGTGAGTGGGTCAGCAGTGGGGATGTGGATGGTTGAAGATGCGGTTCCGGGTCAGTAGACAACAGTGGTGAGTGGGTCAGCAGTGGGGATGTGGATGGTTGGAGATGCAGTTTTGGGTTCAGTAGACAAGTTGTGAGTGGGTCAGCAGTGGGGATGTGGATGGTTGGAGATGCAGTTTTGGGTTCAGTAGACAACCGTTGTGAGTGGGTTAGCAGTGGGGATGTGGATGGTTGGAGATGCAGTTTTGGGTTCAGTAGACAACAGTTGTGAGTGGGTAAGCAGTAGGGACATGGATGGCTGAAGATGCACCTCCTTGGTCTACACTACAGATAGAGAACATGACAGAAGTGAATCTGGATTTAGGAATCCTGTTTCCCTGCAATGCAACTTTGACAGTAAATGCTGAAGCCTTCTCATCAAGGTGTAATAGCTACTGGGTTAGCAGTGGGGATGTGGATGGTTGGAGATTTAGTTTTGGGTTCAGTAGACAACCGTTGTGAGTGGGTTAGCAGTGGGGATGTGGATGGTTGGAGATGCAGTTCTGGGTCAGTAGACAACAGTTGTGAGTGGGTCAGCAGTGGGGATGTGGATGGTTGAAGATGCGGTTCCGGGTCAGTAGACAACAGTTGTGAGTGGGTCAGCAGTGGGGATGTGGATGGTTGGAGATGCAGTTCCGGGTCAGTAGACAACAGTTGTGAGTGGGTCAGCAGTGGGGATGTGGATGGTTGGAGATGCAGTTCCGGGTCAGTAGACAACAGTTGTGAGTGGGTCAGCAGTGGGGATGTGGATGGTTGAAGATGCGGTTCCGGGTCAGTAGACAACAGTTGTGAGTGGGTCAGCAGTGGGGATGTGGATGGTTGAAGATGCGGTTCCGGGTCAGTAGACAACAGTGGTGAGTGGGTCAGCAGTGGGGATGTGGATGGTTGGAGATGCAGTTTTGGGTTCAGTAGACAACAGTTGTGAGTGGGTCAGCAGTGGGGATGTGGATGGTTGGAGATGCAGTTTTGGGTTCAGTAGACAACCGTTGTGAGTGGGTTAGCAGTGGGGATGTGGATGGTTGGAGATGCAGTTTTGGGTTCAGTAGACAACAGTTGTGAGTGGGTAAGCAGTAGGGACATGGATGGCTGAAGATGCACCTCCTTGGTCTACACTACAGATAGAGAACATGACAGAAGTGAATCTGGATTTAGGAATCCTGTTTCCCTGCAATGCAACTTTGACAGTAAATGCTGAAGCCTTCTCATCAAGGTGTAATAGCTACCACAGTTGCTGGATTCAATTTCAGATTCCACAAAGTCCATGATGACAGATATCGCATTTACGACTCACTCGGTGATAAGCAGGGCCGGTTCTAGACATTTTTCTGCCTGAGTCAAACTTGGAAGAATGCCCGCTTTGGAATGGTCGCACAGCACTCGAAAATTTACTTTGCTTGATTTAATGTTCTCACATGACATGTTGCAGCTCAACACGATAGCCCACTGGTTGGCTGTGAGTCTGTGACAAGCAAACTGCTACTTACTCTTGGCCACTCCATTCCTCCTCAGTCAGGACAGCAGTGCCACCTCCTCCCTTCTGCTGTACAAGTCAAATGAAATACTGCTGCTCTCCTGCCTCCCCCTTCCTCACTCACTGTCAGACTCCTCACACAGCACAACTAGCTGCTTTTCCCCAGTGATGACCTCTTCACCTCGCTCTCCTCTCACTTTGCCTCCTATTTTGACTGCATGCTGTAAACACAGTACAGAAATGCAGCCACTGTAATCTCTGCACCTGATGCAAATGTTTCACCTTGCTTCATGAGAGAACCAGCCCTGGTGATAACATTTGTCCTCTTGTACTAAGCTGATGGATTGCAATTAGGATTTTTTTGAGCTTTAGTAAATCAGAATCATTATATATTGTTTTCTTCTCATTATAGCCAATTTATCCCAGAGTATTGAAGGTAAGTTAGATAATTGTCCAAGGACAATGAAACAGGACAGTTTTCTGTACAGCTGCAGTCCAATTGTTCATCTATACATTAAATTGACTTCCCTTTATGAGCCAGGCAGCCCAGGCCAGGGTGTCTAATGATCTATTGGTAATGACACACAAGGCATTATTTAGCCAGAGTTTGGCTCACAGGAAAGGGAAAGTGGAAGACAGGTAATTGCCAGTAGGTCCAATAACATGGCAGATAATGCTATTGATTTGGGAGACTAATGACGCTGGAAGTTTAGAGAGGCTGTGTTGTCATGTAACAAAAAACAAAGTGTTGTGTCTATAAAACGTGACAAGAGCAGCACATACATTAGCTATTGAGGATCAGCTAAGAAACGGGAAATACTGTATGTGTTATATTTTTCACTGCAATCACCAATGCATACTTTTTATCTCTGGTAAAGCTAATTATTCTGGGTAGCGCCCTCATTGGGCCTGATTCACAAAGCGGTGATAACTCAGTTATCACGCCTAAAAGACTTTAGGCGTGATAAGCCGTGCACTGCTGAGTTAGCACCGCTTTTGCTCTTTATCGCGCGCAAAGTCCCGCGCGCAAAGTCTTGCGCGCGCAATCGTGCAATTCCGCGCGCAGTGCCCATAGGGTTTAATGGGCACATCGCGCGAACTGCACCGTGCGCCGGGCGATTGAATTTCGCGCAAGTTTCATTTTATCACGCCTAAACTGAGTTTAGGTGTGATAAAGGGCTTTTCACAGGCGTGCAAACACTTTGCACCGCTTTGTGAATCAGGCCCATTGTGTATCTCTGGACTGTACTCTCGTTATTCAGGGCTGTGCCTTCATTAAGCAACTCGGGGCAGGACTCTCATTATTCTGGGTAGTGCCCTCATTATGCATCTCTGGGCAGGACTCTCGTTATTCTGGGTAGTGCCCTCATTGTGTACCTCTGGACTGGTCTCTCGTTATTCTGGGTAGTGCCCTCATTGTGTATCTCTGGACTGGTCTCTCGTTATTCTGGGTAGTGCCCTCATTGCGTATCTCTGGACTGGACTCTCGTTATTCTGGGTAGTGCCCTCATTGTGTATCTCTGGACTGGACTCTCGTTATTCTGGGTAGTGCCCTCATTGTGTATCTCTGGATTGGTCTCTCGTTATTCTGGGTAGGGCCCTCATTGTGTATCTCTGGGCTGGACTCTCGTTATTCTGGGTAGTGCCCTCATTATCCATCTCTGGGCAGGACTCTCGTTATTCTGGGTAGTGCCCTCATTGTGTATCTCTGGACTGGACTCTCGTTATTCTGGGTAGTGCCCTCATTGTGTATCTCTGGACTGGTCTCTCGTTATTCTGGGTAGTGCCCTCATTGTGTATCTCTGGACTGGTCTCTCGTTATTCTGGGTAGTGCCCTCATTGTGTATCTCTGGACTGGACTCTCGTTATTCTGGGTAGTGCCCTCATTGTGTATCTCTGGACTGGTCTCTCCTTATTCTGGGTAGTGCCCTCATTGTGTATCTCTGGACTGGTCTCTCGTTATTCTGGGTAGGGCCCTCATTGTGTATCTCTGGACTGGACTCTCGTTATTCTGGGTAGGGCCCTCATTGTGTATCTCTGGACTGGTCTCTCATTATTCTGGGTAGTGCCCTCATTGTGTATCTCTGGACTGGTCTCTTGTTATTCTGGGTAGGGCCCTCATTATGCCTCTCTGGGCTGGACTCTCATTATTCTGGGTAGGGCCCTCATTGTGTATCTCTGGGCTGGACTGCTTTTATTCTGGGTAGTGTTTTTATTATGGTAAGACTTGTAGTTCGGGGTATTGCCCTCATTACGGTTCTCTGGTAGAACTCATTATCCTAGGTAGGCTCATATATCTGAGAAGAACTTATTCTAGGTAGTGCCTCATTACATATCTCTGGGTAGGATTCTCGTCATTTTGGTTAGTTACATTTTTCTAAGTGCAGTTCTTCAGACCTCTTCAGTGGCTTAATGATCAGAGCCCCTTTAAACTTTTTTTTTTTTAAATACATCTCTGGCTTTATCAGGAATTTGTAATATGCTCAGATCTGTGTTTTAATTTCTTTTCTTTCCATTCTCATTATGTGTAACGTTCTATTTCTTCCACACCTGTAATTTACCTGATGACAGGTCTGCATAATAACTGTACAAGTTAATTATACACCCAGTCTTCTTCCAGCAAGGGGCCGGTAAAACGAAGTAGAAGGTTCATATTTTCCACAGTAATGTTATACATGTTAGTTTTAGTATTTTCTGTGAGCAATACGTAATCAACCTTGACTTAACTAGTTGATTAAAAGTAGACCTAAATATAACAAAAGGTGGTTGCTAGGCGTGTCAGCTGCTGCTGTCCCTCACCTGAAATGATGCCCCCCTGTCCTGCTATGATCTGAAGTCACCATATCCTATTTCATAAAAAAAGGGGGATTTGAAATCAACCTTTGTACACACAGACACTATCATGCTCGCATGTAGTGATTGGCCAAGTGTCCTACAGGGGCAGGACCCGCTGCACACACCTTAGAATAAATGTATGTCTCAACTCCCACCAAGTCTGAAAAAAAACATGTTTCTCTTAAAGGGCCCTCTCAAGCTTATTGGTGTATGAGTTGGGCATATGAATCAGCAGATAAATATTGAGCAATTGGAAGCAAAACATGATTTTCAGACAGTAACCTCTTGAGGACCACAGGTTTATACCCCCCTAGTGACCAGGCGATTTTTTACAATTCAGCACTTCACAGCTTTATCAGTTTATTGCTCGGTCATACAACTTAGCACCCAAATTAATTTTACCTCCTTTTCTTATCACTAATAGAGCAGTCTTTTGGTGGTCTCTGACTGCTGCTGCGATTTAATTTTTTTTAAATTAATTAAAATGATATCTTTTTTAATAAAAACCTCTATTGTTTTTTTATCCCCTACACCCCCCAAAATGAGCCCTAGACTGTGATCCATACAGTACACTACATGCAAATGCCTATGATAGGAATTAGATGGTGCCTAACCCTAATCACCCCCCTGGTAGTGCCTAACCCTAATCACCCCCCTGGTGGTGCCTAACCCTAACCATCCCATTACACAAACACCCTTACACACATAGGAACAATAATATATTTGATACTGTAAAATACTTCTCATGGTCTATGCCTCTCGCTGAGTATAGTATACAGCCAGACAGCAATTTGGCCAGACTTTTGTTTTGGTTTTTAGAGGTAAAACACCTCGTTACTTTTATCAGATATTGCAATCAACCTTTAAATACCATTTTTCTCCTGCTTAAGGTCAGAAACTCACTAGGAGCAATTTACTGAGCGCTTTGCGATTTGAAAACTCTTGCTAATGTAATGCTATGGGTGTGATCCTACTTGACCGATGTGATTTTATAAAAATCCCCCATAGCATTGCATAAGGAAGAGCTTTTTCAAATCACTAGTGGGGTTCTGGCCTAAAAAATGCTTTGAAAATTGCTTCTCTGCTACTTGGAATACGGTGTCATTCTCCAGTGAGATGAACAGACTTTTTAACCACAGCAGGAAAAAAGGGCGCATGCAGCAAGTGAACTAATTGATATGAAAGTCGTGGAAGGCACTCCATCAACTATAGGTCGGGTGCTTGATACTAGGACGTAGGCATGTCCCAATTGCAAACAATGGTCAAATGTATCAGCACACCGTTGTAGAATGCTTTACGCTCCTTTTATTGAGCTATGCGTTCCATAAGTAAATTAAGCCACAATTGTTTTGGGGGCCACGCAGGGTCTCCCTACATCAAGGAGTGTGGTTACAACCGCATAGTTCTAAACAAGCATTATATACAAATGAAATCCCCATGCACCCCACCCCAATTGTGACCAAACGATGAAGTCATCTCCAATGTTTACAATACAAACACACCAGCAAAACACTGTTATGCCTATAATCAAAATCTCAATTATATCAATATAATAAATCAGTGTGCGCAGCACTACTGTATCCAGTCATACATACCAAATCCGAAATAGTGGTATTTGGGCGCCAGAGCGGAAATTTGGGCACTCGACCTATAGCGGGCGTTGATAACATTTTCTGCAGAAAAACACATATGCATACATAGATCTGTACATGAGTCCTGAAAGAGGGACAAACGAGGAAGAAAGAGGGACAGAGGGACTGGATTTCCAAAGAGGGACTGTCTCTCCAAAAGAGGGACAGTTGGGAACTCTGTGCAAAATAAAGTCTGGTGCAAAATATCCTGATTAGTCTCCGGACAGAAGGAAAACGGTGAGAAATGTACCCTGTATGTTCGCTTGTTCTGTGAGCTCAGCAGAAGGAGCTTTCCATGGTGCTGATACATTCAGTCCAGAAAAAGGCAGGAACATGTATAGTAATAGACAGGGGTGGCTCCAGGAGAGGAGGGAGGCTTTACGGTGCTCTAGCATCCCCCCAGTTGCCCAATAGCACCCCCAGAGCACCTCCATTAAGTGTGGTGCAGCCAGCACATGGAGTAGAGAGGAGACAGCCAGCCCAGTGAGAGAGAGTCACTCACCACTCCGCTTGCCTCCAGCACCAAAGCTTCCACTTCCCTTTCGTCATCAGCTGCCGCTGTATATCTGTTTCTGCAACCGGCATTTCCTATCATGTGATTTGCTGGTAACATGCAGGCAAGTCATATGTGAATGACGCCATCTGCAAAGACAGATATACAATGGCAGCTGAAGACAAAGGGGAAGAGGAAGCTTTAGCGCTGGAGGCAAGTGGAGAGGTGAGTGACTGGTGCTGTGGGAGGGAAGAAACACCTGGCCACCTATATCCTATAAGGGGAGGGAGGGGGAAACATCCCTGGCCACCTATATACTACAAGGGTAGGGAGGTGGGAAGCATCTCTGGCCATCTATACTACAAGGGGTACACGACTACCATGAGCTGTCCTCAGAGGAGATCACAATCTAATCCCTACCATAGTCATTTTATATTATGTATGTATATAACAGTGACATCTTCTGCAGTACTTTACAGAGTACATAGTCGTGTCAAGGGCTGTCCTCAGAGGCACTCACAATCTAATCTAATGTATAGTAAATAGGGCATTACTTTTTATTAGGAGACGGTACTTCATTCAAAGTTTTGCTGTTTATGTCCACTGTCTGTGAATTACACTGCTGCTAAATTCATGTACATTTGGCCCTGCCCATGACCCGTCATTACCACGCCCACTTCCCAGTGCATGGACACACCCATTTTTTGCTGCTGGGTGGTGGCTGCCCCACCAATGGATCCAGCACCTGCATAGCACCCTCAATAGAAAAAAATCCTGGAGCTGCCCCTGGAACCAGACCAGTTTAAATTGAAAGTAGATGTTTATTAGACAAGAAGCTCAGATAGATATGTCCTCTAATGCCAGTAAGAGGCAGTTTATGTACCAGTACATTAAAGACCTCTGTAATAGCCCACCTAGTACAATAACTGTGAAAATATGCAAAAGGTTGTGAATAGACCTGGAACAGGAGACTGTCCTCCTCAGACAAGTAATATCCACAACTCATAACATATCAGATCTGAATACATGATTTATCCCCTGTCCTTACTGATTGGAAACACTGGCGTAACGTGGACACAATGTAGAGGGTACTCGGAGCGCGTACGTACAAAAAGGGCGCCCGGACAAAAAGGGCGCGGGGTGTAAACTCTAAATAATAATTAATCATTAATAGGGTTTATAAAAATAGTGTGCTATATTTCGTTTACAAATAAGGTTTAACAAAATTATAAATCATTAAATAATGTTTATGAAGTCAGAAATTGTGAAAACGTTATTCTTCCCTGTTTCTAAAGTTAAACTTATAATTACGTTTATGAAAAAAACAATAATATATGTTTAATTGTTATAATTCTATATTATTGTGAATAACCTTCATTTACGGTTTGTTCTTATAATAAAATCTGAAAATATTCTTTATAACGATGATATAAATATAACTACGTTCGTAATAAGTGTTGTAAAACATTAGTAATTATTACTAAAATGTTATGAAAACTTTACCTAAGCCTACTCTTACACAGAACCCTCCCTGTACCTATCCCTAACCCCTAGACCCCCCTGTTGGTGCCTAAACCTAAGACCCCCCTGTTGGTGCCTAAACCTAAGACCCCCCTGTTGGTGCCTAAACCTAAGACCCCCCTGTTGGTGCCTAAACCTAAGACCCCCCCTGTTGGTGCCTAAACCTAAGACCCCCCTGTTGGTGCCTAAACCTAAGACCCCCCTGTTGGTGCCTAAACCTAAGACCCCCTGTTGGTGCCTAAACCTAAGACCCCCCTGTTGGTGCCTAAACCTAAGATCCCCCTGTTGGTGCCTAAACCTAAGACCCCCCCTGTTGGTGCCTAAACCTAAGACCCCCCTGTTGGTGCCTAAACCTAAGACCCCCCTGGTGGTGCCTAAACCTAAGACCCCCTTTATTATGTGGATAATAATGTTTTACTAATTGTGGATGCAAAAAATATTTTGCAATTTACGTTACGTACTGATCGCTTTATTTTGTGAATAATAATGTTTTACAAACAGTATGGGATAAAACTTTAAATAATGTTTTAATTAGTTAAATAAGATAAATATGTTTAGTATTTTTATAAACGTTATTCGGCACGGGTGCATTTTATAAACGTAAATCACCACAAGCACACTTATAAATCATTAAAAATCTCCTGGCGCCAGTTGTAAACGTTATTTATGTCCTGCGCCCTTTTTTCCTGCTCGGCGCCCATTAAACGCTATTTATTATGAGAGTGAATGGCGGCGCCCTTTTTGTCCACTAGCGGCATGCGCCCTTTTTTCCCGCTTCCACTCGGAGCATGTTTACCATCAGAAATGTTTTGCTTCAGGTTTGTATTCCAGTCCTCAGAGATGCAACCTGCAACATATCCCAATCCCCGAGAATGTGCTAATGTTAGTGAGAGAGAGAAAGGCCATACGCTTTCCTGGCAGCTGAAAATTCATTATGAAGAATATCATCTCTCTGGAATCATTTCACAGCAGCCAGAGAGCAGCCTGACACTGGAAATGTAGCAGCTAATAGCAGTCACCCAGGAACAGAATATTTACAGTGGATGCATAGATAGATCATGGATGGATAGATAGAGATATAGATGGATGGATGGAAGGCTAGATAGATAGATAGATAGATAGATAGATAGATAGATAGATAGATAGATAGATAGATAGATACATAGATGCAAATTGGTATATGAAGGTATCTATACATCTATGAATGGGCAGATTCGACCAAGAGACAAATCTAGCAATAAATTACGACCAGTGGCCCTACCTGTGCTTATGAAAAACTTTATTGATGCAAAAATATATGGTCACAAGTCACTTGGTATCCCACATATAAAATGCTTAAAAACATTCACAAAGGAATGGGAGGGAGCGCTCACTCACAGTAATATCCACCAATCACCATTAGGTAATTGCAGCAGGCGATCGCCCGGCCTTGGCCTATGCAAATCGCCCCTGCCACCGATATGGTCTGATTGTCTGTGGACCCACCACCGACGCACACCACAGAGGCCTCGAAAAAGCAGCTGCAAGCACCCTCAGATGCACCACAAAAAACTCTGTATTCCTATTCCTCTTCTCAGGTACTATGCACACCTATGATGTGCTTGCTGACATCCGTCACGCCAACTGACATGTGTTGCAGTTCAATTCAAAGCAATATCCTTGGCTGTCTCTTACTTATAGTGCGTGTCTGCTTTTTAAACAGGGGCCATGCCCGTGTCAACGTGTGAACCAACCCTGCTTGAGTGTTGCAACATGACATGAGTTATTTTCCTTCTTAGCGTTCTGTTTACTCACGGCTCCCAGACCTGGACAGCCCGGCCGCGTGCACCTCCGGTGGATCGATCACTGTTCCATGTGGCTTTCATGGCTTTGATGGTCTGCTTGCAGCGTTCCAGCTCGTACAACAAGCTTCTGCTCTTACTGCCTCCACCAGCCTCTCAATCGCCTCCACGCCGTGCACGGCGACTTGCTGCGGCTTCGGATGCGCCTGTCCGGCGTTTGAGGGTCACGTGAGCGCTCACTCCCATTCCGACTCCTCCCACAAGAGACAAATCTCTCTCTGATTGAATCTGATTGGAGAGATATCTGTCAGCTGCCCATACACCGCAGGCCAATTCCCAATCAATTTCAGCATGAAATCTCTAGGGAATCGTCTGAAACTTCCCCTTAGTGTATAAATGTGCCCCCCGTGTGTGTAAATATACATTACATGCCTTATGCCACCCACTGCGTGGTGGCAATCCGTCTTCCACTTCCAGCTCCTCCATTTGCGCCTGGCACACCGCAACCATTTAGAAGAGGAAGAATTAGAAGACAGATGGACACCGCGTGGTGGGCGACATAGGACAGGTAATGCATAAATGCACACACAGGGGCACATTCATACACTAGGGGGAATAGCACCAGGGGTGTCGTAGCATTCGTCGCTCATCCCAATATCACTCACTATTACCGTGGCGCACTTTATCAACCACGACGGCCCGGCATCTTGCAGCATGTCCAATCAATACATGTGACCAATTTCGCCCCACATTGTGGATCGGCATCCTTTTGGCAGCGCACATTTTCATCCGATTTGATAATAATTATCGAATCGGATGGTTGATCGCCCACCAAGTCAAGTAGTGTATGGCCTCATTAAGACTATTGGATTATAAAGGAAGCAGAATCCCCCAAAAATGTTAAAAAAAAATAGAAAAACTTTTACTTGGCTAAAACATCAAAACGGCTCTGGTCCATAAGGGGGAAACAAGGTCTGAATGCGAAGTGGTTAAACAGTATCAAATGGCTATATCGGTATAGCAAAAACCATAAGACATCATCTGCAAATTAATTGCATGCAAGAGCAATGAAGGGCAGGCCAGCAGTGATAGCTCAGTTATCCCAAGTATTAGAGCTGCTGAAAGATGAGTCCGCCAGGGCCTGACACCCTTGTGCAGCCTTTCAGCAGACACTTAAAAGCACTTGAAGACACAAGACCATATAATATACCGTATGTTGTCCAGAGGAGGCAAACCCACTTCCACAATCAAAAAAACATGAAATTCCCAAGTTCAGCAAAGTTGTCAGTTCTTGCAAACTCCATGCAATGTGTATGCGCAAGAAACACTGTCAAACATAAATATCCTTCAGGCCGGCTTCACACTGCAGATTGGCATTGTGGTGCGGCGGGCACACCACACCGCAACACAGAAAACTGGCCTTCGGGGGTTACCACGTTAGTACCACGTTAGCACACAGTAATCCCCATCTAGCACCTCATCAAGTAGGAAATGACGCTGACTTCCTGTTGGGCAATTGAAGATGTGTGCTGAAGCATAATATTACAATAGGCTTTCGCGCATGTGCAATGCTAAAAACTGCAGCAGGCTTTTAACCTCTTGAGGACTGCAGGGCTAACCCCCCTAGTGACCAGGCCATTTTGAGTAAAATTGGCCACTGCAGCTTTAAGGCCAAGCTGCAGGGCCGCACAACACAGCACACAAGTGATCCCCCCCCTTTTCTCCCCACCAACAGAGCTCCCTGTTGGTGGGGTCTGATCGCTCTCCCCATGTTTATTTTCTTTTCAATCAATATTTTCGTTTGTGTTTTTTTTTTTTTTTAAACAGGCTGTTTCTTTAAACCCCATCCCTCCCTCCCTCGCCACAGCCAGCTAATTACAGTGATCGGCTGTCATAGGCTTCTGCCTATGAGAGCCGATCGCTCTCTTGTACCCCAGGGGGACAGCCGTGTCACACGGCTGTCCCCAGTGCAGCGCTGCTGCTGATCGCAGCGCTGCACAGGCTAAATAGACGGCGATCACGCCGTCTAACAGTCTCCCGAGCGGCGATAGCCGCTCGGAGACTGAAGGCGGGGCGGAACTCCGCCCCCCAAGCAGGAGATGCGCGCGCAGCCTGCGCGCGATCTCCTGCAAAACAGAGCCCCAGGACTTTACGCCAATCGGCGTTAGGCGGTCCTGAGGCGCCCATTGGCGTGACGCGGGCGGCAAGAGGTTAAACAACTCATGCGTTACGATGGACTTACATGACTTCCGGTCCAACACAGATCGCCGCAGTAGCCGCACAGTAACTTTAGTAACATTTGTAACATTAGTTTGGAAGCGCGTTAGATAGGGCACTTCCGGTGCAGCGTACCGCAACATGGGGAGTGTGAACTGCGCCGGTGAGGTGCGATAAATTTACAGCACCGCACTGCCTCAGTGTGAAAGGGCCCTCAGGCTTGCAAAACCATGCCCCACCGAGGGATATAGGAAATAGCTTGAAATCATTGGCTGTCTCCACTGAAATGTCTCATACTAAACAGAAAGCGATGATCGGAATCAGCTAATTACGATTCCGCAATTATGCCTGTACATAATTACCATTTGTAAATTCAATTGATTTTATGTAATCATTCGTAATTTCACAAAAATGTTTGCATAATTTCGTGCCCCCCATAAATACTATTGTCACCACATTGCCACATATGTTGTGGAGTATAGTGGGTACAAGTAAAAAAAAGGAATTTTTCAAAAAGATCTTGTAGTTTTTGAGAAAATGGATTTTAAAAATGCAAAGAAAAATGGTTTTCAAACTAAAAAAAAAATGTGCCTTGTACCCACTATTCTCCTTAAAGTGACTCTGTAACAAAAATTACAACGTTTTTTCTACCATCCTACAAGTTCCTAAACCTATTCTAATCTGTTCTGGCTCACTGCAGCACTTTGTACTATCACGGTCTCTGTAATAAATCAATGTATCTTTCCCTTGTCAGACTTGTCGGCCTGTGTCTGGAAGGCTGCCAACTCTTCCGTGCTGGTCTGTTCCTCCATGCACACTCCAGTGTGTGTTTTATTTACATAAGCCAGCAGCTTCTCTGCTATCTTATCAGTGATAGAAGAGTGCTGGATAAAAATCCTCCTCTGTTAAGGTGGCCATACACTGGTCGATTTGCCATCAGATTCGACCAACAGATAGATCCCTCTCTGATCGAATCTGATCAGAGAGGGATCGTATGGCTACCTTTACAGCAAACAGATTGTGAACCGATTTCAGCCTGAAACCGTTCACAATCTGTTGTGGTGGTACTGCTGCTGCTGCCCCCGCCCGCCCGCATACATTACCTGCTCCGCCGGCGCGACTGCAGTCTCCCGGTCACCGCTGCTCTGTCTGCGCTCTGGTCTCCAGATCCGGCATGCCTCACTTCTTCTAGCCCGGCAGGAAGTTTAAACAGTAGAGGGCGCTCTACTGTTTAAACTTCCTGCCGGGCTAGAAGAAGTGAGGCATGCCGGACCTGGAGACCAGAGCGCAGACGGAGCAGCGGTGACCGGGAGACTGCAGTCGCGCCGGCGGAGCAGGTAATGTATGCGGGCTCTATTGCGTCGGTCGTCGGGCACTCGAACGCCGCTAGCGATGCGCTCTTTACCCGCGGGCGATCGACGGTTATTTTCCGCACGGCACGATCGACGGGATCGGACGAAATGGATCGAAATTCGGCGTGTAGCGTGAACGATTGGCAGCAGATTCGATCCCAGTGATCGAATCTGCTGTCGAAACGGGCGCAAATCGGGCCAGTGTATGGCCTGCTTTAGGCTGTGAAAGTAGCTGGCTGACACATACTGAGGAATTACAAACACAGGCACATGCAGAGCTGTCTGCAGGAAGCCTGTAATGTTCAGTGCATGAGAGAAGAAGGGGACAGAAGGTAAACACACAAATGATCTTTTGAGATTCAAAAGGAAAGCTGTATACAGCCTGCTTGTGTATGGATGTATTTTCTATGTGTGGACATATTGTACATCAATCTACTTCCTGTTTTGGTGGCCATTTTGTTTGTTTATAAACAAACTTTTTAAAACTGTTTTTGACTACTTTTAATGCGGCGGGGAGCGGCGAAATTGTGACAGAGGGTAATAGGAGATGTCCCCTAACACACTGGTATGTTTACTTTTGTGCGATTTTAACAATACAGATTCTCTTTAAGATATGTAACAATGTTGGTGGCAACAGCATGTATGGGGGCTTTGCTATTAACCGCTATTAAGTCGACACAAAATAACATGAAAATGTATGCGAAATTATGAATGATTACACTTACAGATGAAATTAATTACAGTGGTTTGCAAAAATATTCGGCCCCCTTGAAGTTTTTCACATTTTGTCACATTACTGCTACAAACATGAATCAATTTTATTGGAATTCCACATGAAAGACCAACACAAAGTGGTGTACACGTGAGAAGTGGAACGAAAATCATACATGATTCCAAACATTTTTTACAAATAAATAACTGCAGAGTCGGGTGTGCATAATTATTCAGCCCCCTTTGGTCTGAGTGCAGTCAGTTGACCATAGACATTGCCTGATGAGTGCTAATGACTAAATAGAGTGCACCTGTGTGTAATCTAATGGCAGTACAAATACAGCTGCTCTGTGACGGCCTCAGAGGTTGTCTAAGAGAATATTGGGAGCAACAACACCATGAAGTCCAAAGAACACACCAGACAGGTCAGGGATAAAGTTATTGAGAAATTTAAAGCAGGCTTAGGCTAAAAAAAGATTTCCAAAGCCTTGAACATCCCACGGAGCCCAGCGATCATTCAGAAATGGAAGGAGTATGGCACAACTGTAAACCTACCAAGACAAGGCCGTCCACCTAAACTTACAGGCCGAACAAGAAGAGCGCTGATCAGAAATGCAGTCAAGAGGCCCATGGTGACTCTGGACAAGCTGCAGAGATCTACAGCTCAGGAGGGGGAATCGGTCCATAGGACAACTATTAGTCGTGCACTGTACAAAGTTGGCCTTTATGGAAAAGTGTCGAGAAGAAATCCATTGTTAACAGAAAAGCATAAGAAGTCCCTTTTGCAGTTTGCCACAAGCCATGTGGGGGACACAGCAAACATGTGGAAGAAGGTGCTCTGGTCAGATGAGACCAAAATAGAACTTTTTGGCCAAAATGCAAAGCGCTATGTGTGGCAAAAAACCAACACTGCACGTCACTCTGAACACACCATCCCCACTGTCAAATATGGTGGTGGCAGCATCATGCTCTGGGGGTGCTTCTCTTCAGCAGGGACAGGGAAGCTGGTCAGAGTTGATGGGAAGATGGATGGAGCCAAATACAGGGCAATCTTGGAAGAAAACCTCTTGGAGTCTGCAAAAGACTTGAGACTGGGGCGGAGGTTCGCCTTCCAGCAGGACAAAGACCCTAAACATAAAGCCAGGGCAACAATGGAATGGTTTAAAACAAAACATATCCATGTCTTAGAATGGCCCAGTCAAAGTCCAGATCTAAATCCAATCGAGAATCTGTGGCAAGATCTGAAAACTGCTGTTCACAAACACTGTCCATCTAATCTGACTGAGCTGGAGCTGTTTTGCAAATGGGAAAGGATCTTAGTCTCTAGATGTGCAAAGCTGGTAGAGACATACCCTAAAAGACTGGCAGCTGTAATTGTAGCAAAAGGTGGTTCTACAAAGTATTGACTCAGGGGGCCGAATAATTACGCACACCCCACTTTGCAGTTATTGATTTGTAAAAAATGTTTGGAATCATGTATGATTTTCATTCCACTTATTCACGTGTTCAATACTTTGTATTGGTCTTACACAGGGAATTCCAATAAAATTGATTCATGTTTGTGGCAGTAATGTGACAAAATGTGGAAAACTTCAAGGGGGCCGAATACTTTTGCAAGCCACTGTACATTTTGTTCCCGAAATTTCACATTGCGATTTCGCATCGTAATTGCAAATTTCTATGCAAAATAACGTCTTTGCGAAATTTGTGCTCATCACTAAAAGGAGACTTTAAAGAACATTTAAAATTGCTGCACCTTAAAGCTTTTGGAACACCAACATTTCGGGAAAGGTGTACTGTATATCACAGTTGTTATTGTTATTCAGAGCCCAATTAATCCTAGATACGTCATGTATATTTCTCCTATTAAGCCTTTGAGTAGATTTGTTCTTTAATATGCTAATATACCCCGTGTCCCCTGCCCCAGGCCAGGCCAGGTGGGCAGCTTAGCAACAGTTGGCAGATTGTGTTGCTGAGGCAAGCCGTGCCGCCGCCGACCTCCTGGATGCAATGCTTGGCAGAGACTGACTTGCCAGGTGAGATCTGAGTTTGTTTACACCGATCAGAGGTTTTATTTTAGGAGAAATAAAGCAGCCTGGCATATCATGAACCCCAGCGATTGTTTTCATGCTTACAGCAAACATTTGCATGTTTCCCTTTGCTTGGCAATGAAGAGGCATGTTAATCATCATTATGCTCTCTGCATGGCGTGTACAGAGGAGGATTGGGAATGCTCAGAGAAAACTCAGCAGATACCTCCACTTTTCAGCATCATCAATTGTGCATCAAGTGTGCTGTTTACCTTCCATCACAGAACATTTATATCACACTCCTGGTGGACTCAAAGCGCCAGAGCTGCAGTCACTAGGGACCACTCTATAGGCACTAGCAGTGTTAGGAAGTCTTGCCCAAGGCCTCTTCACTAAATAGGTGCTGGCTTACTGAACAGCAAGAGCTGAGATTCAACCCTGGTCGCCGGTGTCAGAGTCCTTAAAGTGGAATATAACCCAGTATTTCTTCTTTGCTCTAAAAGATTATTTACAGCATATAATATACTAACACAATGTTTTTTTTAGTAAAACAGCATTTAAAGGGTTACATCACAGGACTGATTTTTTTTCTTATGCAGGGGCTGCCGCATCCGAACTGGTGATTAGCTTATCTTCTGTACACATTCTTTACTTGATACAATTAAAGGGAACCTTAACTGTGGACCCCCTAAAAAAATTCACTTACCTGGGGCTTTTCCAAGCCTCCTGCAGCCATCCTGTGCCCGCGCCGGTCCTTCGGTGCCCTCCGGTCTCCCTCCGCGGGTAAGTTTCGTTTTCGGCCGACTGCCAGTCGTCCTCCTGCAAAGCGTCCTCTTCTTCCGCATTCCCCGTCGTAAAGAGCCGTAAAACGCGTCCGCAAGACGCGTCATGCGGACGTGCTTTACGGCTCTTTACGACAGGGAATGCGGAAGAAGAGGACGCTTTGCAGGAGGACGACTGGCAGTCGGCCGAAAACGAAACGTAGCCGCGGAGGGCACCGAAGGACCGGCGTGGGCACAGGACGGCTGCAAGAGGCTTGGGAAAGCCCCAGGTAAGTGAATTTTTTTGGGGGGCCCACAGTTAAGGTTCCCTTTAATTGTATCAAGTAAAGAATGTGTACAGAAGATAAGCTAATCACCAGTTCGGATGCGGCAGCCCCTGCATAAGAAAAAAATCAGTCCTGTGATGTAACCCTTTAAATGCTGTTTTACTATGATGAATTTTTTTTTGGGCCCACAGTTAAGGTTCCCTTTAAGTAAACATTCTCTGGCTGTGCAGAAACTTCTGCTAAAGAGTCCTGGAGTGAAACACAGGTCAGAAATCACTGATGGCTGCATTTAAAACAGAATTAAAACAGTTATGAATAAAATGCACCAGCAGCTTTCAAAGTAAATAAACTGAACTTTGGGAAGTTATAATTTATAAATGAATTATAATACTTGTGCACAAAAGCAAATATGATAATTGTATGGGTTATAAAAAGTAGGAAAACACATTTTTGTTGAATATTTTGTCAGAGTTTTAAACAGCTTTAACCAGTACACTATCCAGCCATAAACATTTTTCGGATACATTGTACATTTATCTGCCCTCCCTAAGCATTAAAGACTACCTCCAATCAAAAAAATGTTGAATGGCAATACATATTCTGAATGTAGTCTATGCACTGTGTACAGTTAGATGGGCATACAGAGTTTACATCTGGTACATCATAGTGTCTAGAACAGACACACATTTATCTCTGTAGTAGCACTTCCTTCTTTCTCCTCATGCTGATGCCTTGCAAGTATGACCCTCAGCATTGTGTCCTCCCCTCCAGCAGTTTGTTCTCCCCCTCAGACAGAGGCACAGTGAAAAAAGGGCCCTACTTATAAAGAAATTTGGCGCCAGGTATTAAAGAAATTTGATAACGAGAACCATCGTTGTCAAGCTTTATTAAAGGGGCACTATGGTGAAAAATTGTTAAATATGTGCAAACCTAGACAAATAAGAAGTATATTTTTTTTCCAGAGTAAAATGAGCCATAAATTACTTTTCTCCTATGTTGCTGTCACTTACAGTAGGTAGTAGAAATCTGACAGAAGCGACAGGTTTTGGACTAGTCCATCTCTTCATGAGGGATTCTCCGGGATTTATTTATTTTCAAAAGCACTTAGTGAATGGCAGTTGCTCTGTCCAACTGCCAAAAAACTGTCGAGCGAGCAGGGAAGCTGGCCAGCATCATTGTTTAAAACCTTTTTAGGGAATATCTTTATAAAGAATAAAAGCCTTGCTGAGAAACCCCTATGAAGAGATGGACTAGTCCAAAATTTGTCACTTCTGTCAGATTTCTACTACCTACTGTAAGTGACAGCAACATAGGAGAAAAGTCATTTATGGCTCATTTCACTCTGGAAAAAAAAACATACTTTTATTTGTCTATGTTTGCACATATTTTAAATTTTATAATTATTTGCCATAGTGCCCCTTTAACAATATTTACTGTTGCAAAAAAGCGAACAAGATATAATAACAAATAAATATTAACGTTAAATGTTGTTGCGTTTTTCGGCAATACTGCTTAACCCAACCGTACCCTCACACAGAACCCTCCCCTGGTGGTGCCTAAAACTAACCACTCCCCTAGTGGCGCCTAACACTAACCACCCACCTGGTGCCTAATCCTAACCCCCTGGTGGGGCCCAGGGCTGTGGAGTCAGTACAAAAATCCACCGACTCCTCAGTTTAGGATTCCACCGACTCCGACTCCTCGACTCCGACTCCTCTAATTTGCATATTACAATCTTGTTGATTGAAAGTATGTAACATGAAATTTGTCTCTTAACTGCCAACGCTTAGGAATTTTAAAAGACAACTGAAGTGAGAAGGATATGGAGACTGCCATATTTATTCCCTTTAGTCATAGACTAAAACTACCGTAGTCCTTGGTAAGAGTACTTGTAAAAGGTACAGACCGGAACAAAGAACATCTATCAGGCCCTAGGCAATGTAACTGTGGGTACATGTAAGAGTGATGTGCAGGTACTCTGCAGGGGAATAAGGGGATTCTTCCTCTATTACACATTCTTCATGCACAATCTGAACCAGGTTTATGGGGGTGATAGACAACACCTCTGTGTTCAATGTGCACAACATTCTCAGTGGATGCCCTGCAGCTCTGGGGAGAGTGCATATGTAGATAGAGTATAGTACTACTGTGTAACAATGTAAACCTGAGACAGATGAAATTAAAGTTTTATACATACCTGGGGCTTCCTCCAGTCCCCTTCAGGCTAATCAGTCCCTCGTTGTCCTTCTCCGCCACCTGCATCTTCTGCTATGAGTCCAGGTACTTGAGCCAGTCTGGCGTAGTGCGCATGCACACACTCCGCCGCCGGGAGCATACTACACCTGCGCAGCACTATTTCGCAGGTGCAGAACGCTCCTGGCTGTGGAAGCGGCATGCGGACGGACTGCGCTGACTGGTTGAATTACTGGGACTCATAGCAGAAGATCCAGGTGGTGGAGAAGGACAGCGAGGGACTGATTAGCCTGAAGGGGGCTAGAGGAAGCCCCAAGTATGTATAAAACTTTTCTTTTCATCCTTCTCAGGTACCATTTAATTCGTAGTCACCAAACCAAATTTTAACAACATATCAAATTATTTGATTTCATGAGCAAAGATGCATAAATCAGAATCAACGCAGAATTATTTCCATCTCATTGACCATCTCTATAGTGACACGGCTACACATCAGGCTTTATACTTACAGCATAGATGTTATTTAGTATATTTAAGAGATTCCTGTGTACACATCATATATACAGTCACAATCAGATGTGTATATCTGACTTTAAAAATACGGGGACTGCTTTATTGAAGCAGCACAAGTAACTCATTTTTATTGGTTTATTTCATTTTTGTGGACTAAGCACAGCTATTACTGTATGTATACATTATTTATGATGACTATTATCTGAGAAATAGAACATTTTATCATATTTTCTATTTTAATTACAGTTTAAATTCATCAGGAGTCGGAGTCGGTGCATTTTTCCCGACTCCGACTCCGACTCCAGGCACCCAAAATTGCCCCGACTCCGACTCCACGACTCCGACTCCACAGCCCTGGTGGTGCCTAACCCTAACCACCACCCCTGGTGTTGCCTAAAACTAACCGCCGGCAAGGTGGTGCCTAACCCTAACCACTCCCCCTGGTGGTACCTAACCCTAACCACTCTCTCTGCAGAAACACCCTTTTACATATATTAATGACAATACCTTTGAAAACATAAAATCTGTACTTAAAGTGGACCCAAATTAAGAATACAAGATTTCAGAAATAAATCTATTTTCTAAATTATAATAATAAATAGCAGCCTTTTTTCAGCTGCATGATGACAAATATAAAATATTTTACATTTATTGGAGGAACCCCTCCCTTCCTTTCATATTGACGGGACAGAATCCGGCAAACTGGTGGAGTAGGTGGTGTCCGGCAAAGGAGGAATTGCTAATGGCTGCCCCCTGTATAACCCTAGTTATGCAAAGAGAAGGGTGAAAAGCATGCACTGAAATGCTCATAGGCTTGAAGGAGTGTTTATTTATCTTTGTATGTGTCAGAGTGGTGCAACGAAATATTTTGAAATAAAAAAATGTTTGGTTTGGGTCCGCTTTAACAAAATAATATGACAAAAACTATAATGTTGTAAACTTCTAAAACAATAACCACCTCAAAAACTATTATGTTCTAATGTTATTAGCGAAATTTTTCACAGCGCCCTTTTTTCTGCTTTTTTCGCCGTATTAACGATAATTGCATTAAAGTCTATGGCGGCGCCCTTTTCGTCCACCCTCAGCCGGCTCCCTGTTTTTCCTGCTACCAAAATCTGGGACAGCAATGCTATAATTCTTATCCCAGATGTCTGCCTGCCTGGATCACATTACATCTCTTTTCAAAGTTGGTATAAGGGCTGGGAGTTGGACAAGGCGGGGGGCGGATCATGACATCAATCCCCCATCGTCCTTCGCGCTCATGTGAAAGACAAAAAATTGCCAGAGCCCAATTTAAGCCAGCGGTAGGGATTGTAAGACCATATGTGGAATACAGATCCTGGGGGTGAGAAAATCATACTTTATAATGTGGGATTAAATACATCTTGGCAATTTATTAGGTTTAATACGAGCTGTAATTTATAATGTGGTACTTTTTAAAAACCTCTTAAACATATATGGGCAGAAAAGTGGAGCCTGTCTGTGTAGTGGGGCTCTGCCCCCTGGTCAATGCAAACACAAATGCCTTTTAACGTTGTAGGGATACTTTGTAAAAGAGGAGGGAAATATCTTCCCTCCCTTAAATTACAATGGCCAATAGGGTCTCTCCTTGACCTCTGCTTGTCCCAATAGGAGATGGGGGAATGCAAAGAGAGGGTTGCTTATGGTGCTGTCTTGGGAGGTGTGCTATAAGCCGGTAACAATGCTATGGCACACTGGGCATAGTAACGCCTGCCATGGAACTCAGAGATATTTCAGATTAATATAACTGGCCAGTTGCCAGCCTAGTTAAAATGAATTGAAATAAAGTAGGGCTGGAAGAGGCGCATTTTAGAAGCCGATAATATGAGGCAATAAAAGCGTGCGTCATTTCAGCTGTCCCTTCTCTCCAAGGAACGTATTCCAATCCTCAGCAGTGCCAGCCAGTAGCAGGAAGAGAGCAGATGTCCCCCCTCAGCAGGTCAGCGGTGGGGAGACACAAGTAAATGCGCTCTTTGAAGTTCGCCAGATGAAATCTTTGATGAGAGTTCTGCTGTTTACTGCAGGGATTTGGGGAAAGAAACCCAGCAAATTATTTTACTTTTTACTTTTTTTTTCTTTCTTCATTTCTGTGTGATTGCCTTTGGTTATTTACTTGAAAAAGTTCATTTTCTGTCCCAAACGTTGCCCACGCAATGCTTTACAGAATCTATGTATGTCTCTTGGGGAATTGGAGATGTATTGGGCTTAGCAGGGCAACGTAAAGTTCCCCTTTACCACACCAAAGGTGCGTACAAAAGCATGAAAAATGTCAGGATCAGAACTTAATCCCTGAGGTGACAGATCTGGGCCAAGTGCTGTACGAGACGTTGTGAGGCAGGAGCAGTTGTTTTTTTTTTTTTTTTTTTTTTTTTAAACTTCTTTTTATTGAAAAGATTTTTTGTCAATACAAAACACACAAACAAAAACAAAAACACCCCGAACTCCCACACTCGCAGGTGAGGAGATCAAACAATAAACTCAGTTACAAAAAGCTAGGGATTGCAATAATTACAGCAGCTGTTTACAATATGTAATATATGCAGTGTTTACCATTGCTAGGTTCAACTCCTGTGCTAGGGTATATCGCTATGTTGAGTCAATCATGTCGCTTTTGTTACACAGGGTCAAGCTCACCCTCTTGGACCTCCCAGGATATAGCTAGAGGCTTCACTCTATGTATATAGCTGGGTTATAACAGTAATTATTATACAGTGTCTTTGCTTGACGTCCAGGGCCCCCACACCTTCTTAAACTTAGGGGCACAACCTCTGGCAATGTAGGCAGCCTTATATAGATGTACGGAACTATTTATTAGCTTTTTCCAGCTCTGGATTGAGGGCAGCAAGGGCTGCTTCCAGTTTCGGACTATTTCTTTTCTATAGTAGAATAAAAGTAAACCTATCAAGCTCCTCTGGGCTCTGGTAGGGGCAAGGGCATGGACATTCCCTAATAGGCAGTGCATGGGCTCAGGTGTGATGTGTATTTTAGTGACCGATCCCACAATACGGCAAATATTTTTCCATTGCTCAGTAATTTCAGGGCACTCCCAAAATACATGGTCGAAATCAGCTGAGGCAGCGCCACACCGCCAGCAAAGGCCGGGGCTTGTCCGATCGAACTTAGATATTTTAGCCGGGGTTAGATATGCCTGATGAAGGATCTTGAACTGTATTAGCCTGTCTCTAGTAGAGATTAGGTATTCGAAGGGTCTGATCCAGACATCCTCCCAGTCCTCATCATCTAGATTTGGTATAAGTTTGAGCCAGGGCCGCTTATAAGCAGTTATATGCGGTTCCGTAATCAAAATAATGTTTTGGTAAATGCTAAAGACGGCTTTAGAAAGGTTTTCATTGCAAATTACTTCTTCTATATCAGTGGGGGTCAGTTTAACTGTCTCCCGGCCAAACTGTGCCGCAAACGCATGCCTCAGCTGTAGGTACCTAAAAAAATAACTATTAGGCAGTGAGTATGTCGTTTTAAGCGAGTTGAATTCAGTCAGGCCTCTGGAGGTGATTATATGTTCCAAGTGTGTTATTCCTTTTTTGATCCAAATAATCGGGCCAGGTATCATGAAGAAGTGAGGGAGGGATGGATTGTTCCATAATGGAAGTCTCGGGGAGAACGTGTTAGGGGAGGAAGAGTGCCAGGTCTGTACTACTTTCCAGGCCTGTAGAACTACTTTCATGTTGATCGTTAGTGGGTACGGTGCCCTGACTCCCCGGTATATTATTTGGGCAAGTGCCTGTTATGAGCCCAGCATCGCTGCCTCTAGTACCATCGCCGAGTTAGACTTATCTTGCACAGCCCACCAATGAGCCGTAACAAGCTGGGAGGCTATGAAGTATTTATAAAGATCCAGAAAGGCAAGGCCCCCCTCCGTCCAAGGTCGTTGTAGTTTTTTGAGACTGATCCTTGCAGTCTTATCATGCCATATGAAGCTAGAGAGTAAGGAATTGAGTTGTTTGAAGAAATTTTTATGTACCCAAATAGGGCAATTCCTGAACAGATATAAATATTTTGGGAGTAGCTTCATTTTAATAAGATTGATTCTACCTATTAAGGACAGAGGGAGGCCCCGCCAGCCCAGGAGTCTCTGCTTGGTATGCTGTACCAGTGGAGCCAAGTTAGCTGAATAGTAGTCTGCTGAGTTGTTTGAAATTGTAATACCAAGGTATTTAGTTTTGGGAACTATCTCAAGTGGGGTGGAGGCCTGAGGAGCCTGGTTCAGAGGAAGCAATTTCGATTTCTCCCAATTTACCTTAAGACCCGTGAACAGGGAAAAGATCCTAAAGGTCTCCAGCACACCCTTAATAGATATATCAGGGGATTCCAGGTATACAACCAAGTTGTCTGCATATAGTGACACCCTCTCCTCCAGCCCCCCCACACGAAAGCCACGGATGTCCGGGTGCTGACGTAATGCAGTAGCTATTGGTTCCATGGCAATCGCGAAGAGGGCCGGAGAGAGAGGACACCCCTGCCTGGTGCCCCTGCCCAGATGGATACTGTCTGATATCCTCGGGCCATTTTTAATTTTGGTGCTAGGGTGTTTGTATATGGTCTTTAGCCAAGAAACCAGCCTGGGGCCAAAACCCAGCTTGTGCACTGTAGCCCACAGGTAGTCCCACTCCACTGAATCGAACGCCTTTTGTATATCCAGAAAGGCCAGAGCACGCGGGGTAGAGATATTTTCTGAGAGTTGAATGTGGGAGAATACACGTCTGAGATTAATATCAGTAGTTTTGTGGGGCATGAAGCCAGTCTGCTCCGGCTCTATTAGATCTGAGCAGAGGCGTAGCTAGGGCTTTCAGCGCCCGGGGACAAAGACTATTAATGCGCCCCCTAAGGTGAAGACTGCGCCGTGCCAAAAAAGGGGCATGGCCACATAATAAATGTGGGCGTGGTTGTGGGTGGAGCCAAATGTACAGGAAGTTAGCAGTAGTGCCCAGTATAGGTAGGTAGTGCCCCAGTATAGCTAGTATAGTGCCCAGTATAGCTAGTATAGTGCCCAGTACAGCTAGGTAGTGCCCGTAGCTAATATAGTGCCCAGTATGGGTAGGTAGTGCCCTAGTATAGCTAGTATAGTGCCCAGTATAGCTAGTATAGTGCCCAGTATGGGTAGGTAGTGCCCCAGTATGGGTAGTATAGTGCCCAGTTACAGTATAGGTAGGTAGTGCCCCAGTATAGCTAGTATAGTGCCCAGTATAGCTAGTATAGTGCCCAGTATGGGTAGGTAGTGCCCCAGTATGGGTAGTATAGTGCCCAGTTACAGTATAGGTAGGTAGTGCCCCAGTATAGCTAGTATAGTGCCCAGTATAGCTAGTTGTAGTGCCTCACACACAGTCTGTGCTGACATGTAGTGCATCACATACAAGCTATGCAGGCACTTGTAGTGCACCACACACAGGATATACTGGCACTTGTAGTGCATCACACACAGGAGATACTAGCACTTGTAGTGCATCACACACAGGATAGGATATACTGGCACTTGTAGTGCATCACACACAGGATATACTTGTGCTTAAAATGCAAGTTGCACTACAAGAGCCAGTATGTGATGAACTACAAGTGCGAGTATAGCCTGTATGTGCTCGAGTGTGAGGAACTACAAGTGCCAGAATAGCCAGTTTGTAATGCACGACAAGTGTCAGCATAGCCTGCACCTGACTTGCAGTGCTTTAGGTGAATGTTATGCTGGCACTTGAGTTTTAGGTGCTCTCTCAATGCATGCTGAGTCTTGCAATCCGCCCATTGCCCCCTCCCCCGGCTGTCACTCACACAGCCTGTTTCTCTGCATGGAGCCGACACAATCCTGGGGGAGCCTCTCCTGGTCTGACAATCTCCTCTGCCGTGCAGTAGCCTCCCGTCCATCCTCCCCCGGAAGTCCTGGAGCTGCTCTGTACCGTGAGCCTCCCTCCAGCAGCCGCGCCCGAGTCACCCAAGTGTGAGCGGCAGCACCAGCAAAATCGCGCTGCACACTCCGAGTTCCCATACTCAGCCGGCGGGCTGTCAGGCAGGAACTGGCAGGGCCGCCATCAGAAATTTTGGGGCCACTCACACATCATCAGGCCTGCTCCCCCCCCCCCCCCTCCCCAATGCACCAGCATTTTCTCCCAAAACACAGTTAAGCAAAGTGACCCTAAAGATAATTTGCTATTAGAAAGGGTAACATTGGATGCTGCTACAATCAGGGAATGGATCACCCG